>NW_008649048.1:180757-200811 GCF_000247585.1 Phytophthora nicotianae INRA-310
GCATATCCTGTGGCTCTCAGCCTATGTACTGAGGCCACTGTTAACTCTACGAGTCATGTACTGAAGGTTTGTTAACTCGGGTACTCCGTATCCATGTGTGGAATACACCAGGTGTAAACCCGTGTAACCCCGTTACAGACCCGGTGAGGACGACATCGACGCCAAAATACTCAAGTATTATCGCGACTTTACAACGATCACCAAGGATAAAATCTTAACAAGATCATTAGATGCTGTCATTGTCTACCATTCTGTTGTAGGCTAGGCAAGACTGGATACTCTTTGTATATTCAAAAATTGTTTTTTTTTGTTTTCACTCCCTTTTGCTTTAATAGACATGCAACTCGGCAGGCTGCGCCACGCACATTACATGTAGCTAATACAGCTCGTAGAATTCTTTTGAACCAAAACTTTTGTTTTAGCAAGTTGATCTGTTAAGGTGACCGATGCGATCATATTCATGAAACTTAGTAGTATTGAAAAACAAAATTGGAGATTTTTGGGATAACTGACGAGGTGTGAGACCGTTTAAATATATTTATTGACCGATGATATATGATTTATAGTTAATCGTACTTGAGTAAGATTTGTAGCTAATGAATACTGACGAATTCTATCATGCTTGTAACTTCTGGCTCAAAACACTACCGTTCCTACAGCAGCACTGTATCAGAGCCAGGCGCCATTGTCACCATCACAAGTAGACGTCAACCTCCCTTTGACATTTCCAATCCATATATCTGCTTAGGGGGAGGGGTGCAGGCGATTAGGCCTCAACCGTTACACAGCATGCTGCGCACGCTGCGCGCACTGCGCACTTGCAGCTACCACGCAGGACCTCTTGCCACACGCCAATCCTGCACTCACTCGACTCTGCTGGTTGAGGACGCGCAGCTACCGCCTCTTTTTGACTGCGTACGTGCCGCTCCTGCTGGCCATGCTTGTGTCGTTCCTCCCAACCGTAGTTCAGCAAAAGCTTCTACTTACTTCTCTGGCCCACTCCAAAATGGCCATTTGGATCTTTTGTGCGCCCCACCGAATTAGGCTAAGCATTACTATTGGCTTTAATGGAATGGCTGGGACGCCACACTACCAGCATTGATTCAATGGCAACTGAAGGTTAATTTGCGGCGTACTTCCCACATTCGATTTTGACAAGCAAGCACCAGTCACCTACCGGATGCCTCGAGCACCAGGCAGCAGAGACATACCCTCCACGATGTGCGTCAGTGTGGTGAAGTGACAGTTGGCTTCTGGGAACAAGGGACTGATTGATGGGATGTGACTCGATCTAGTTCTGAGACTCATGGTCAGGCCTCTGCAAATATGGGAAATCGGAATAAAATCCCATTTTTCCCGTTTCTCATTGTCCCATTTTTCCGTACAAGAATTTTATGAATTTGAAGAACATTACAAAACTACTATCTAAAAATACGAAACTATCGTACTTGCCTCGCAATTCGAGCGATATCGCCTAGCTGTGGCTGTCAAGGCGAATGGCGGTGACGCTACAACCTCCTAAAGGCAAGTCCAAGAAGACAAAAGTAAGCCAGAGCATGCTTCCAAGTACGGCCTCGTGGTCACAGCGGCTGGACAAGGCAACGTTGCGTGTAGATTCTGCAAAGTATTCGGCGGTAAGGCGAAGTCTATCGCAGATACATCCAAACCCCGCGCCGTCAAACCTCAAGGATCAAAATGTTTAAGACTTTCCGTACAGATCTTTATACTCACCACCACGAGATTGAACATCCCAAAAAATGGTCAGAGTTTAAATCGTTGCTATTGCTACAAGACAGAGAAACATTCTTTGCCGCCGTTGAGGTGCCATTTCAAGAAACCATCGCCTCCCATTACGGAGAAGATGCGTTGCGAATGCCAGTCAGCAAACCCATCGTAGAGATTGTCATTGAAGCGCTTCTTTTCCATCCCGACGACTTAGAAGGACTCACCCACAAGCGTGCACTCAGCTTATTCGTAAAGAGCGACACGTCTGACAACGGAACATATACTGCGACTATTAAAAAAGCGAAACGTTTTTCGCTAGTAGTCAAATTGGTAGCTTCTGGATCGTCTTTTTGTCAAGCTACAATCCAGGCCCAAATTGTTCGGGAAGAGACTGGATTTGTCTGCTACTCTGGTATTCCGGAGCTCGTGGTCTCAAATTTCGTTCGTGTGGTCTGTGCTGTTGGATTTCAGTGTCTTAGTGACATATTGGCAACGACTCATGGGTTTTCGCTAGCTCTAGACTGTGCAACCTTACAAGGAATGTCTTATTTAGATGCTCGCTGCCGGTTTGTTGTCTTAGGAAAGCTGTACAATTTCCATCTAATGGCAGTACCATTGTACGACCGCCATAATGCGAAGAATTTGTTCAATTCACTTCAAACCTTCTTAACAGCGATAATACCTACTTGGAGCGGTTTACTAGTGGGGGTCTCAACTGATGGTGAAAACACAATGACTGGGCGAATTAAAGGGCTTGCTACACGAATTGCTGCCGCTACAACCGGCCAAAAAATTATTCGCGTATGGTGTGGTCTGCACCAGCTTGATTTGGTGATGAAAGCTTGTTTCGAGACGGCTCTAGATGAGAATTACATGTCTTTTCTGACGGGTTTAATTGGTCATCTACGTCGGCAACCAAGTTTATTAAAACAGTTCGCTCGGAGTGCCCCTATTTGGCCGAAACACGATGGACATCCATGACCAAGTGTGCTAATTGGCTTACGGGTAACATCCTAGCTATTCAGGAGCATTTGGACGAAAAGAATCCACCCAATTTCCCACCTACACAGTGGTGGGTATTTCTTTTTGCAGTCCAGGCGTTCGCGGCCGAATCCAGCAAAACCTTTATCGCCCAGCAAGGGCGGGCGACGCTACTGTCCGAGCAACGTGTGATGCTTAGAAGGCTGATTGAAACGCACAAACGGATGACACACATGGAAGGCCCTATCCATAGCAGTGCCATTGCAAAAATGACTGGAAAGCAATTCGAATCTAATGGCGAATATGTTCTCGAACATGTTCATGCACTTGCATTTCTCCAAAGTCTGGATATTTGGGTTTTAGAAGCCCTCGAATCGCTAGACCCGGACACCAAATTACAAACAGTTGTTGCCGTTGCTAAACTGTTTGTCAATGGGGCCAGTGAAATTTCTGTCATTACGGCTGAAAGGGAAGCTGCAAATGCTGCGTACGACGACACGCCCCTTGTACTACGCATCAACTACTAGGCATTGGTACGCCTGAATTTGCACAAATGATAAAACAGCACACTCCCCGGCTCAGCAAGACTCTTGATGCAACAGAAATACACCAGATTTCTAAGGAGTTTGTCAAACTGCAGCGATGCTGCGAGCGGGAAGATGAACTCGGCAAAGTTATCCGCGCTGCTGATGACAACTACACTTCTTTCGACCAAGCTTGGGCTGTTGTAGGTGCAGAATTCCCGGCGCTGATGCAGTTCTGCGGTGACTTGGCCTCAACGTTCCCAAATACGTCTACTGTTGAAAGTGACTTCTCGATTATGGGATGGGAGAAAGATACTTACCGCCGTAGCCTCAGTAATTTCTCTCAAGAAGGAATTCTACAAGCCAAACAGTTTGAAGAAGTCCGGGGCCTCTCTGCCTTACTTCAAAAGCACTTTAGCTAGCAAAATAACTGTAGCTCCACTTTTCCCATACCTCGACATCCGGAATACCTGTATAATGCTTCAATACGGAAAATAAGTAAATCCCTTATTTGCAGAGGCCTGCCGATGGGTAAGAATGCTGCTTATCTTGCAGCAGCCAAGAAGAAAATAAAGACCGCCTAGAAGCTGAGACGTCTACAAAGAAGAGCCCGGTGAAAAAGAGAATATCCAAGGCACAGCGTGCTACTTTGGCCAGAGAGGAGAAGAAGACAAAGGCTGCGCAAACGATAGCCCGTGCTGCGGTGGTGGTTGCTCGACGCGCAAATGAGAAGGCGAGGGGACGTGCGCGAGTTGCGGAAGTGGAAAGGTGAGGCGTAGGAGCGCGCGCAGAAGCTCTCCTGATTTTAGCAGCAGAGAAGAAGAGAAGAGGGGCACCAAGAAGCAAGCTGCCAAGAAGCAAGCTGCCAAGAAGCAAAAGACGTCACATTGTTGACTCAGATGGGGATGAAGTCGCTGACGATGAGGGTGTAGCTTTCGCGGCAAGGTGCAAACGCATATTTCATGTTGTATATACACCACCAACTAATACGAATGATGTTGTATGTTGTGTGCAGATCGCCTGCTTCATCCACCGAAATATTAGCAGTGCCTCAGACCAGACGTCAACCAGCAAGGTATGTGCCATGTTGTATATACAGCGTGTAAAGAGTTGAGCATGCTGTATAGTAACACTTGTTGATGAGGAAATTCTTGACAGGTCACTGACTATGAGTACAGCTAACCCAGACTCGAGCTCAGCTGTTACTACGGGCGCTTCTATCCAAAATCGTGATGATGGTGCGCTCAACTCAGACTTGGAGGGGGAGGGTGGGGACTCCGATGACTGGTGCATCGAGGATGAGGGATTGTATCCTGGACTCTACCGTGGTGGATACGGACCTACTGAGGCAGTGTTGGAAGCTGTCGACTCACCTTTGAGCCTGTTTTTCTTCTTCACGCCTCGTCGCCTGTGGCGTCGGATTGCTACAGAAAGTAATCGCTATTATCACCAGCACCTCAATGAGCGAGTGGATAGAATTTTTGACACCCGAGTGGAAGACAATGAAGAGCTAACAAAAGGGAAGAAGTGCTTCTCCAGGAGACGAAGAAGCACATGAAGATAACGCCTGAGGACGTTGTTCACTGCATCGGCCTGCTAATTGCGAGGATGCTTTGTCCTCACAAGCGTCGGTTTGCTGAGCATTGGGCTACGAAACCTGTAGGCGCAGCCCCCAAAGGCACGTTTGGGTCGTATAAGGGAAAGTCCCGCTTTGAATGCATCATGCAAAACCTCCATTTCACTGTCAACACGGACGCGCGAGCTGAGACGGACCGCGTGTGGAAGGTTCGCTCTGTCGTAGATACACTTCAGCATACATTTGCACGTGGCTACAACGTTCCTCCGGTGCTCTCATTTGCCGAAGCAATGATTCCTTCAAGAAGTCGCCACAATGAAACGAGACAATTAATGAAGGACAAGCCCCATAATTGGGGCACGAAACTGTTCATGACATGTTGCGCCACTACTGCATACTGCCTACGGTACGTGAAACGCTGGTTCGTTTTTTTGTGCTAAGTGTTTCATGTTGTATTTAATCACTTGTAAATTAATCTGCATGGTGTATATACAACATGAACAGATTGGAAGTTTCTGTGGCACTGATCAGCATGCCGACGAGCTTGGAGGAGACCCGCATATCCCGATCTCTCCCGATCCAAACTCCGGCCCTGCTGCAGTTATCAGGAATCTGGAAGCAGTGCTTCCTGGTCAAGAAGAAGGTGTCTACCACACAGTGGTTACAGATCGATTTTACACGTCGATCCAGCTAGCAATGCAGCTTCTGGCCCGGAATGTATACACCGTTGGGACCATCCAGACCAACAAAAAAGGATTTCCATCAAATCTAATTACTTCGGATGCCACTCGCCCATCTCCTATTGAACGTGGTACCAGCACCATCGCTGTCGCGGAGTGCTGCAATCTCCTACAAGTCATGCGCTGGTGGAATCGTCTTCCCGTTTACCTTCTTTCTACCGGGCACAGCACTACAATCTAGTCATGCGGTATGTTGTATGGATATATATACTGACGAATGAATGCTAACTTTTGCTACTTATTTTGTTTCTATCAAAGGACGACACTTGCCTGGTGGTCGGAGATCCATTATCCCTTGCCCATCCGCCATGCGTGGCTATCACCGTTGGATGGGCGGGGTTGTCATTCATGACCAGCTGAGACTGCAACGTTACTCGCTTCAGCTGTCCGTTCGCTTTCGGAAGTACTATAAGACGATCTTCTTGGGCCTTGTCGACATCGCTATTGTGAACGCACTCATCATCAATCGTGAGGCACGGAAGCAGAATGGTGAGCCCGCTGCTGATCATGCAGAGTTTCTTTCAGAATTGCAGGCGCAACTGTTGCAGGTCACGTCCGCAGATTTTGTTAAAGAGGTATATCCTACATGTTTGGTGATTGACATGTTGTACATGTTGTATTTTACTAACTTACTTTATTATCGTGTAGACATTCTCACCAGTGCCATCCGAGCAAAGTGCGAACGTTCCAGCTGAACACAAATTGACAGAGTTTCCTGAGTGAACACAGGTTCGTGAGGGTGTTCGAAAGAGGCCTCAGCATCAATGCAAGGTCTGCTCAATTCGGAAGCAGAAAGTTGGTCAACGGAGTGCAACGAGATTCTACTGTGAGGCGTGTAGCGATGGTAGCAGACGGTAAGTCGATGACGATCATTATTAGTGGCAACTCAACTAACTGTACTTGGTATGTATATGCAGCGTCTACCTCTGTGATCGTATTCGGCCAGGCCATTACCTACGAAACACCATGACGTGCCACCAAATCTGGCATGTCATGTGAAAAAATGGAGAGGAGCGACCTCATCCTCGCGTAGGGCATTCAGATGCGTAGTGTAGGGAAGAAACGTCGGTGCCACTCCAACAACGAGGAAGGCAGTGACAGTGGCGACAACGGAGGAGGACAAGAAGTTGTCGGCGACAATGGTGGAGAGGGTAGTGATAGTGAAGAGTAGTGAACAAAAATGTACGAATTAGTCGTGCATAATCCAATGGTCTTTGCAATCAACGCAGTGTTCAAGCATATTCAATACAGTTTTGGGCAAAAATTGTAAAAGAGGCACTCAGATCATGTCTAATACGCCCTGTCAGAACTTCCTCCTGTAGCGTGGGTGTCTTTGCCAACATGCTGATGCATAGCGCTGCGAGGAAAATCGCAATCAATGCATGACCAATCTCACAATCTTCCCGCAGTACAGAAAACTGTTTCGTACTTACACGGTCCTTTACAAAATTCAAGTGTAGTCTGTCTTTAATATGTAGTATATACAGCATGTGGGGTTGTGGACATAGAGCAAATTTCGCCGTAAGTGTGTGTGTGTGTGTGTGTGGGGGGGGGGGGGGTTAATGCAAAGGTAAATCGCAGCTAGCATGCTGCTTAAAGGTAGGTACTTAAGCGTACCTTTAAGCAACATTTGCTGCGATTTACCTTAGCCCATGTGATTTGCAACCGTGACACCCGTCCCAAGAATCAAAACATGGATCCATGTTTCCACCGTGGTTTAGCATGTTTTTCGACTTTACTTGTTTTCAGTATGGTCGCTAACTTAACCCGTATAAAAACACGGGCTGTGCCACCGCTCATAGAAATTTTTCCACGCTTATGAACCCATGTTGCCAAATATGAGTGATGGTCATTTTCTCATTCAACTCGAAGTTGACTACCAGAGCCATTCCTCAACAAGCGTCTTCCCGACATGGCTGCGACCACTCAACGCGTAACCATCATGCCAAGTGCACTTGATGCAGTCGCTCCTGCCACCGCCACACCCATCAACCACGAAGCTTTCCCCGTTCTCTGCCAGATCTGCATGGACACTGCAGCCTCCGTCTTCCAACTGTGCGGCGTCGACTGTCTGGCCGAGGTCTGTAGCCAATGCCTCGTGCGCTATCTCACTACCAGCGTCTACTCCTTCTACCCGGGCATTCTACCCAAAGTCCGTTGCCCAGTGTGTCTCACTCTGCTTAATAAAAACCAATGGGAACAGTTCGTCCAACCTCCAACGCTAGAGCTACACGACACTCGAGAACCCGAACAGGAACAAACACAAGAGGAGCAACAGCAACAGCAAGATGACAACAGACACGTACTGGAGAAATACGTGATGCTTTGTCGTCAAAGCTGCGGTTTCCAGAGTCCATGCTGCCATCTTTCAAGCTACACGATGCTACCGGAACGATATGCAGAGACGGAGGTTGGAGACGACGAAGATGCCCAATTAGAGCTGCCTGTTGAGCAGGTTGAAGCTCTAAGCGAGTTGTATCAACGCGGTGTAGAGTACTGCTACCATCGTCAAGATGCGACGGAATTTTACAGGTTTTTAACAGAAAAGTTTAAGAAAAATAGTGAGCAGGTACTGTGGAGACTGCTACCCAATATTGTGGACGAAGAGCGACGTGCAGCACTGCTACTGCGTCATTTGAACAAGAACCCAGACACGCGTACAATATGCTGTGGCGTTGCTGTTTGCTTCAAGTGCAAGGCCACGAACCACCATGATGGAGACTGTCGGGACTTTATTGAGGAGGAAAACGTCGTGGAATGCCGCGGCTGTAGCGTCACAGTCGTCATGGTGGACGGATGTGACTCGCTTAACTGCCTTTGTGGGCATTCATTCTCGTGGTCCGAGGAGGTGGCTCGTCAACGTGCACAACGCAAGCTCCTTGCACCCGTAGAAAACGATGAGTACGACAAGTGGTACCTCTGGCACTACAGAATGAGTGAAGCGCTACAAAAGGTGACAAATCTGTCGGCTACGCAGCGCGAGATGCGACTGGACAGACTCGTACGTGATCATCGGCCACTATTGCGTCGAGTGCTGCTCCGTCGAGTATACCGCCGCCGACTGAGCAAGAAAGATCCTGAAAGTGTCGAGGAGGCAGCGATTAAGCTCAAATCGATGGCGGAGAGCCCACTGACGCCCGAGTCTCCGCTGCTTTCTCGCAGTGCGTCTATGCCATGATCGTTAAATGACACAAAAGAATTTTATGGTAGTAAAGCTAAGTTTGAAAATAATGCTACTCGTACAGTAAAAAAAAACACTATTGCCTATTGTTTAATAATAATGAGGTGGTGTGGGTGAGGCTTCTCTCGCTCTATGTCGACAACGAAGTTCGTATTACCGGTAGCTGCCTTCTTTCGTCACGCATCAGTTGATACTACGCGTAGCCCAAAAGAATACAACACAATCCAGCTTCGGCTTCGTCACTGTTTAGTTCTCATGCTTTCGTTTTGACGGATACTGATTAAAAGTCCTACATTTCATTTTATTTATGGACCTGTACGTTGGTGAACACTGCATCGCTGGTCAGAATAATTTTCAATGATCCCATGTATGGCTTGTGAAATACGCTTGTAGGTTGCGACCGTGAGGCCATTTCGCTATCTCTGCGGTACAGTATCTCCTTGCCATGCTCCCGCATCAGTGACTGCTTCGACAATAGCTACCCTATTTCGAAATACTATTTGTGCACTCCCGCAACAAGAGCGTTGATTTAACGTGGATACCAGCTCTAGCCCAAGATTGCACAACCACTACTGCCCGCACAAAATTTATGATACGCACCGATCGTACATTCCGATATACATGTATTGGTGCGTGCATGTATTCCAGTTCCTTAGTGAGCCTTTATTAATGTGTATGCGGGCCTTTTTGCAGCATCAGCCAAAATCGTTCGACCTCCCTACACACGGAGCTCCACGACTCGAGGTCTACAGTTCGGATCACTCTCTGTTTGGTCACCGCACTATGGTGAGTCACCACCATACAGAGAGCGATATCGCTGGTATCATCCAACAAAAACGATTCACAATCCAGTGGTCCGCTTCTTCAAGAAGAAAGAAGTTCTAGGCAGCTTCCAGTGAGGATGTGAGAAGTTCTCACACCCCAAGTAACGGTGATGTTCACGACAGTCTCCTTGAAGTACTTCAGAAGTATTCCACTGCGATGTTCAGGTCCTGCTGTGACCTACGGCGCGTCGGACTCGTTGTTTTGTCTGACAAGAGTCATTTGTCATCTTGTACATCCTGGTGAAAACCACAAAACCTCAGATTTTGTGTACTGTACAGGTAGCAGTGCGTCTGCAAGCTCGCAGAGCTCCACCAAAACAGTGACGAGATTTATCTTCGTGCAGACTGCCGGTTAGAAATTGATCTGGATATTAAAATTTTAATCACTTCATCTTGTACGGTCTCTGACAATTTGGTACGGTTCAAAGGAGAGGCCGATTTGATTTGGGGCGAATCTGCAGATTTTAGACGTCTACCGTCGTATTCTCGAAGACTACAAAACGGACACAAGCGAATCTCACATTTCCTAGTTGTATCCTTGCCAAACCGGGCATGCCAGCGGACATTGTTGAGACGATGCCCGCCGTGTGCATGTGCTCAAGCTCATCTACGCGTGCCCTGCTCAGTGAGGAGGGCGTCTCCCACGTCGCCCTACTCAGTGAGGTGGGCGACAAAACCATCGCGGGTCCCGAAACTTGCGGATTCCGAAAATCCTACCAGTACCATACAACACAAACTTCCCATTCTTGGTGTACGGCAAATGAGTTTTACCAAAACGAACCTATAAAATACACAGTTTGCTTCCCAGTTAATCGAATACTGGAAACTGTCGCAGTAGTGAAACTGAGCGAAAACTAACTGCTGACCGAGTCCGGCTTTTTGGCTAACCTATAGAAAAACAAAGCGGGGATAGTCAGGGGAATAGGGGAATTAGAAATACAAACAGAACGAAAGAGATGAAAAATATCCTGTGGACAGGAGCGTTTTGGAAAAGCTTCATGAAAAGCAACAAGCTTTTACAGTACTGTGTAATTCTCAAGTGATCGTGGCAGGAGACACGCTCGGTGGTGCCGCATTAATCTAGGTCAAATGAATTTTAATCCTGGTCCAATTTTAATCTTGGCCGGCAATTAGGTTCGGGCCCCGTTTTCGCGATGTTGGCCAGTCTGTTCACATTGCACGTCGTACGAAGGAGTGCAACCAGGAATCTCTCCAGATTCCACTGCATGAGAAACCGTTAGCAGCGCTAGGAGCTCGTCCCCGGCGAATCTCTAGGGTGAAAGAGCACCGGCTATTCATCATCTGGCCGAGGTCTCTGTGCCACTACAACCACTGCAACCTGTCTCGTTTCACCGTGGGTTCTTTTTATTTGCCGGTTTTCTAATCAGATGCCTATCGTGGGTAAGGCGAAGCCTCGCGGCCAACCACCACGGTATCTGCTGGGCATTTCAGCCGGTGTCGTCGTCTGTCTTGGCGCCAATCTCAGCGTTGAGCTGGGGTCATTCCGCATTTTGCTTCGCTCCCCGCAATACTCCAGGACTCCCAAGCGCAGAAAGATGAACAAGTTCCTGGTGCGAGGCCTCGGTTTCTTTAACGATGCCTACGATCTGTTCGTCATGAACGTGATCAACATCGTGCTCACGGAGCAGTACGGCAAGCACGTGTACACGTCCACCATGAAGTCGTGGGTATCTGCCGCGGCCCTCATTGGTGCCGTCGTGGGCCAGCTGGCTTTTGGCTACCTTGGTGATGTCTTCGGTCGTCGTGTCAACATGATTGCCACTTGCGTCCTGCTCATCTTTGGTGGTATCCTCTGTACGGCCGCCTACGGTGGCTCGGCCGAAGGTACTCTGTGGTTCCTGGTCGTCGCCCGCTTCATCCTCGGTATCGGTATTGGTGGCGAATACCCGCTCGCCGCCTCGTCGACGGCCGAAGATGCTACGTCCGTGGCTGACCGCAACCAGCGCGTGGCCCTTACGTTCTCCCTGCAGGGAGTGGGTTCGCTGACTGCTGCCATTCTGGGCAACCTGATCATCCAGGCCCTCGCTAACGGCGACAAGGACCAGAACCCCGACTCCCGTCTTGAGACTGTCTGGCGTCTGCTATTCGCTATTGGTGTCGTCCCCGCTATTGTCGTGTGCTACTGGCGTATCACCGCCGAGGAGACCGACGCTTACAAGGCTGCCGAGGAGCGTCGCCAGGCTGCCGCTAACGCCAACCCCTCGGCCTCGCGTGCTCGTCTCTCGTTCATCATCCGCAACTACGGTGTCAGCCTTCTGGGTACGGCCGGCACGTGGTTCCTGTTCGACATTGTGTTCTACGCCCAGAACCTGTTTTCGGCCAGTATCCTGTCTGTCGTTGGTGTCGAGAACGCTTCGCTGCAGGTTGTGACGACGCAGAACGCCTTCGTTGCTCTGATGGCTCTGCCCGGTTACTACGTCGCCGTGTACTTCATCAACCGTCTGGGTCGCAAGGTCATCCAGCTGCAGGGTTTCGTTGTCATGACGATTCTGTTCCTGGTGCTCGCAATCTTCTGGGATGACATTAAGGAGGAGGCTGTGCTCTTCATCATCCTGTACGGTCTTGCTCTCTTCTTCTCCAACTTCGGTCCCAACATGTCGACCTTCGTCATGCCCACGGAGATGTTCCCCACGCCCATCCGTTCCACGTGCCACGGTATCTCGGCTGCCGCCGGTAAGGCCGGTGCCGCCATCGGTTCGTTCGGTTTCTCCATCTGGGTCGAGAACGAAAGCTTCGGCTATGACGGCGCCTTCTACACGTTCGCTGCCATCACTTTGGTGTCGATCCCGCTCACTTGGTTCTGCATGTTCGACAACGAGCAGGGCTTCGACGAGATGGACGCTGAATTCTACCAGAAGCTGCACGGCGCCGACGACTTCACCCGCGAGTCGTTCAACTCGGTCGCCAAGCAGAACGACCTGGAGAAGGACGGTGTGTACAAGTCCACCACCACCCCTCAATAGATCAACGGAAGTACTCTTCCTAATCTTAATGTAAAAATCTTTTGAAGTGCTCATACGTTTTGTTTCGGTGCGTCGTTCGACTTTTGTTTGGTAACAACTTTAGTCGATTCCAGCCTGGAGTTTCCTGGTAAGATACTTGCCTTCACAAAAGAACAAACAGGAGATCAACGTTTGCAGTAGATGTAACCCTCCTTTTTTTTTTTTTTTTTTTTTTACAGAAATCCGTTTGCGTCCGGACAATGAAACGTTAGATTAAAATTTCCCCCATAAAGTATGCAAAAATAGTAGTAGTACTAGGAGTATTACTTTTCCACGAAATTTTTTTTTGTTAGCTTCCTAAAAAACTGTAAATTATCTTAGCAATTTACCGTTTTTTTTGGAGGTTTAAAAAAAGTACTGTGCAAAAAATTACTTTCAGAAATGTTGACAATGCTCTGGTAATCATACAAAAAATAAAAGGAAGTGAGTATTTTGACAGACTGGGAGCACTCCACTCCCAGCAAATCCTTCATTATCTTCCGATTTGCTATATTCTACCATATCCGTACTGGGTATAGCGTATACAGGCCGTATACCCGTCAACCACAAAAATCCTCTCCCCCTCCAGAAAACGCGTGGCTCCTGAGGAAGCAAGATGCCGCCGCGGCTGCGCAACGCTCAAAAGCGCCCCCTATCGGCGGACGACATCGACGTCGACAACGACAGCAACGCATCCGACGGCTCATCAAGTGAGTGGCAGCCGTCGCCAAGCCCGCCTCGTGTGGAGATGACAGGGACCACAAGTAGCGCAAGCGAGGAGTCCGGTCAAATTTGCGTCATCGCCCCGCCGCCGGGAGAGACGCAGTTTCGCTCGTGGGAAGAGCTCGAAATTTACCTAGCGAAGTACCAAGCCCAGTCGTTTCAAGTACGTTATCAAGATCTTACTTTATTACATAATACTTAAGGTCACATCCTCTGCTTACCAGATCTTCCGGGTGCGGACCAACACCTCTGTCGCCGTGCGCAATGGCAGGATAGATGCCCAAGGCTCTTCAGCGTCCAAGCACTCCGCCGAGTGGGAGAATTACGCAAAAACCTACGTTTGTACGCATTATGGTAAGTATCAATCACAAGCCACAAGTAAACGTCCTCGACAGGAGACTCGGGCCTCGGGATGCTCTGCCCAGGTATGTTGTAACTTTTGCACTCTTGGTGTGCACAAGTCGGGTTGGTTCTGGTTTAGCCACACTCAATCGGGTCATGCCAAACTCAATCGGGCAAGATCGGGCTCATTAGATAGTTACAGATTTCCACGGTTGCTGATATTTGTATGCGGCTAATCTGAGTCTAGCAAACGTACAAGATGCTGTAGAAGGCGAGCCCACATACAAAGAATCCGCCGCGATTCTATCGCGCTTCAAGCTTTTTGAGTTCAGCAAAAAACCCAGAGCCCCAGTTGCCCACAACAAGTTAAGCCTACCTCCCGCGAAAAACATCACCCCTGTGCGATCCATCACGCGAATTTTCCCAAAAGACCTCATTGAGAGGTGCAACGCCAAAGTTTCGACACTTCAAAAAAAGCACAGAGATTCATCTGACCAGAATCTAGCCGAGCAAGACATTGCGGTGGAACTAATTGGCATTGGCACGTATGCCACAGAGACTTTGGGTGTGATGAAAAAGTGGCACAGAGCAATGAAGAGCATACAGTATGTGGATAAAGTTATTAGCTGGATTGAAACGATTGATTTCACGCTACCGATGCCCCAAGCCTTTCGCGCTGAATCAGATCCTGATATGATACCTAAACTGAAGACGATCCCACTTCTGTCGGTGCAGGTACAGTAAAATCAGACTACTCGGACTCATTGCTACAGTGGACTTATTAACACGTATATGTCGAATTTAACGTAGGCAGAAGCGCTGGAACTTGTGGGCAAGTCACCACTGGGCGACGGCACCGTTAATACGCTAATGTTGAAGCTATTCGCGGAAAGGGTCGATACGATCGGTATCGATACCTCCATCGCAGGGAACGTTATGAATGGCTTCTTGCCGGTGGATACAATGAAGAGTGTGCTACTTGGGGCGACGGGTGAGAAGATTTTAATTCCAGTAATTTGCGGCAAGAACCACTGGTGTTCAATCATGATAGACCTGACATGCAAGGACGTGTTAATCTACGATCCGACGAATTCAAGCTATGGATCAAAAGTTCGACCCCTCGCTGACAAGTTGGTGACAATGCTGCCAGATTTTGCTCCAAGAAAGTACCGAGTTCGACTGTATCTTAGTGAGCTTGGAGTGCAGGTCGACAGCTACAATTGTGGCATGTATATGCTGTTAGCTTTTGAGGTTTTTGCTGGCGCCAATACTCTCAGTCTACTGAGTAGAAAGGAGCTTCAGTACCTTCGCTATCGATACCTTTGCATGTGCATTTAACACAACAAGTTGCCAGTGTTTTTGATCATTAAATGGTTGCATGTCGCTACGTTTTCTATCTATGTGTCTTGTTCACTACATTATGCCACGTGAGTGCGCTTCTCGAAGCGCTAGCCTCGTGTCATGTGAGTTAAACGCTAAGAGCTCACCAGAAACTTCCGGTTATACGTATACTTTCGGGGACACAACGAGTGATGACATGTCCGGCTCTTTGCTAGTCTGGCATATTCGGGCACTCCAATCGGTTATAATTAGGTAAAAATGCACTGTCGCTTGTTACCCAGTCTGTCTAAATAACGAGTGCCAAAATAAAAAAATCATGATTTACATGATTTTTTTGAAGTAGTATTTATGCAGTCTTCCATTCAACTCAGCGTCTCCAAAAGATGGCGCTATATTGGTCGAGGCTACTTCGTCTGAGGTCAGTGTGTGTGCGGAATGCGTGGAGGCCCAGAGATTCCACCATTCTCCGACTCGCAAGGGAACCCCAAAGCGTCATCCCTCGCCATGTCGTTCCCAGCGAGCAAATACTCGCGGTACAAGCGCGCCACCGCCTTCTTCCTTGACTGGTTGCTACGTGCTCGTGGTCGAGGGCGGTTCGCCGGTAAGCGTCTGGATCTCAACGCGTTCGATGCGGTCGTGGAAGACATCGCTCAAGACCCCACGACACTTACGCCCAAGCTGCTACAGGACCTCCCCAAGGCCCTGGGAGCTGGCCAATGCGCCATCACACTACGACAGCACGTGGCTCTGTTCTTCGACGACCAGGAGCGCGGCCACCGGCACTTCCTCGCACTATTACGACGGTGGGTCGACACTCTGAAGAGCATTGAGGTGGCGCAGGAACTCCCCGTTGAGAGGGAGATCCGGCGATTTGAGAACTATTATCAAGTCTTGCAGGTAGACGAGGACTATTTCCCGGATGAAGAGACGTTTATTAAAGACAAAGGGGCTTCCAAGAAGTCCAAGGCCGAACGGAAGAAGCTATTCGACGAGGCTTTCGCCCAAG
The DNA here is from genome assembly GCF_000247585.1 of Phytophthora nicotianae INRA-310. Lineage (NCBI taxonomy): Eukaryota > Oomycota > Peronosporomycetes > Peronosporales > Peronosporaceae > Phytophthora > Phytophthora nicotianae. The sequence goes on from NW_008649048.1 coordinate 196,723, forward strand.
ATCTTCAAATGGAAGTTGTGTGCTACTTTATGGAGCTGGAGGAGCTGGTCGAGGGCGTCTTCAGTATCTACGACCAGGTGAAAAAGCAGGAGAAAACCATGATGGAAGCCACCGTCGTGGGGACTTTGGCTCTGCACATGGCCAACCAATTGACAGCCAAGCTTCAACTGCGCTACCCAACGTTGAAGTTGGCCGAGGATTTGGTCGGAGTGCTGGTGTGCTACCCGTCGTCGAGTCTTGCCGCTCGCCTCACTAAGGCGATCGCACAGAGACGAGCGAGTTTCGAGGCAAACGGAACGTTCGAGTTCGTGCCAGGTACGCTACTGCATGACTTTAGCAATGTATGGCTCACTTTATCCGTCTTCACGACGCTATTCCCCCCGATCGAGCCGATCGAGAAGGCACACCTGATCGCTCTCCCTGATGGCTACTTTGGCCCAAACTACGGGGAGGAGCGAACGCCTGAATACGTGTTACCCGATACCAACCACTTTGTCGTTCTACTCGCTCAACAACTACCGTTGCTGTACACTGAAATTGCCAGAAAAATTGCTGTGATGGGACGTGGATACGAAGGACAAAGTGGACTGGTAGTGGACTTTATGAACGCCATGGAAGAGTATTTGGCCACTCGACAAGTGACTATCCAACTCGTCTTCCTCTGTATATGCTGGATGCAGTCGGTCACAGCTCTGCAGGGCGACGCGGGTCTTACTCGCACTATTGGGCTTACAATTAAGCACACGGAGGATCTGATCCAAGTCGTCAAGACCTCGTTGCCCAAGCACTCGGTGCTAGCGAGTAGAGACTCGCTTCATGCTATTATAGAGGACATTATGAACGGGTTCCACTCGTCGCTACTGCAGAACGACTTAGCACGTGCGAACCCGTTGTTTGCGGGCTCTCAGATGATGTCGAATCACTTAGAGTACTTGCTGATAGGAGGCGGAGACTTCTCCACATGTCGAGCCTTCTGTCAGCTCTACAATGCACTAGTCCAGCAGGGCTTTCTAGAGCGTATCCCGTTCTTTGACGAGATGCTGGACATCTACGAGGAAATGATCTTCAATCCATCGTCACGAGCGACAGCGGTACACGGCTCCTACCATCGCGTCTACCTGCTGGCCTCCAATTGGTCCGGGAGCTCTATTGATGCAACGTACGCAAGCGCCTCAGCAACCGGTAAACATGTGAGGGAGCGAATGAAAACTGCGGATCGGAACATGGCGTCGCTGACCTATCGACTAATGCACGACGACATGTCGTTCTTGAAAGGAGCGTCGTCCAAAGAAATGCTCAAGAAAGCTGCCGATGTTTGCTCCAAGGAGATGTTTGAGACACGGATTTTATCACGCGACTTGCTAACGCTCAACGATGATCTTGTGGACGCGTTCTCGGACATGTGCGACGCGCTGGGTCGACAAGAGATTCGCGACGAGTTCATTGCAAAGGCGCTCAAACACAGGCCGCATGATGTCAAGGTCAGAGATGCAGTCGAGCACTCGGTGATGGTTCCTCTATTGGCGCTCATGGACGCTTTACGCTCAGACGGATCCGTGGATTCCAATGCTGTTCCGGCTTCTATTAGAGCTACTGTGGAGTTTATTGTGGATGGGAGTTTTATTCAGCGTTCATGCGAGGCAGTAGCTGCTATCATCAAGGCCAGATTCGCGACGCCTTCGCAAGTCTGCGAGCAGAAATATTTCACGTTTCCTGCTGGACCAGACTTTGTTAACCGAGAATATGGCTCGGTGTCGTTTAAAACGAAGACGGAGAATGAGAATCGAGAGCAGATTTTCTCGGATCTCATGAGGCTGATGAAGTCTAGTAGAGGGCCACTAACCGGTCGGAATTTGAGCGTCCTCAAGGCTGAAATCAAGAAGGACCCGCTTCTGTTGGGTATGTTTTCGCGTGGCTCTGAGTTCAATCCTGATACGGAGGACAATCACTGTACGCTGTTACATCAGGCGGCTGTGGGTCCTGCGCGCGACGCGAAACTGCTGGAATGGCTGATCCACATGGGAGCTCTGTTTAACCAGCCTCTGCACTGCCGAAAGGAGCCACGACAACGAGACCTCACGTGCCCTAGGAAGCTCTTGCCGAACACCATGGCTATCCACAGTGCCACGATTGCCGGATATAGCCAAATGGTCAAGCTCCTTCTTGAGTGGGACAACATGGTGGACTTGAACACGCCCACGTACCATACGAAGGAAACACTGGCACACTTGGCAGTCAAGCACGGACACAGGGAACTGTACTATGGCCTCCAAGGCTACGGAGCGGATGTCCGGATCAAAGACGGGAGTGGACGACGTGTGTGTGAGGTGACAACGGACCGGAAGCTCGCGGAAGAGATTGCCGTGATCGAGGCAAGGATTGAACTCACGAGCAGTATGGGCCGAGGACGAAGAGAGAGACCTGGACTATTTCAACAGGGTCTGACTCGTCTCGCAGAACACTCCCGGAAGTCGCTGTTCGCCCAGCGCGACGGAGAGCGACAACGAGCTTTGGACGACCTCACTACGAGCGCGCCGATGCGGTCCAAGAGGAAAAAGAAATCCAAGAAAGAAGCAAAAGACGACGCTGGAATGACAGCTGGAGATGCCGCTACTAGTTTAACAGCAGCCACGGGATCACCTCCATCTGTAGTGACTGAAGCCGGTACTTCGCCAACAGCAGCGGTGATAGCTGCTTTGCTGGGAATTGGTTCGAGCGATGAAAAGCGTGACACTACGGTTCAGGATTCCCTCCAACACACGATGGCTGCATTCACGCGATTGCGCGATCCCAACATTGCCTCCGTTGACAAAGTACAAGACGTGCAGCACGTCTGCAAAGTGATCCAGAGGTTGGACGACGCCGCCGAGGTGCAGGCCGATGCCAACAAAATTATCAACACTGGCGTTCAACTGAGAGTCGACATTTCGTATGAGGCCACACAAGTGATCCACATGATACAGAAATTTTATAGAATGGATCACGCTGGCGAACCTGACGCCGTTCTAGCTCCTGTGCGGGAACTCTGTGCTACAACGATCGATTTCGTCAAGTTTGTCGTGCGCACGGCACGTATCAGCGTTTCTGTCGGCCGGAAGGCTCAGGCCAGTGAAGTTCTAGCTGCGTTGGAGAAGCGTCTGCTGAAGACACCTCTATCTGAACGAGAGCCGCCAAATTTTCGAGAGATGGTGCAGACCTACTCAAAGGAGCGCGATTTTGTGGGTTTGGGCAGAACGTCGAGTCCTGATGCACTTCGTCGCTTGGAATGGTACTTGAAAGACGCTGTGGAGAACCATAAGCTTCTCATGACTCTCGACAGAATTGCTGGGTGTCCGTATTACTTTAAGCTGGCAATTGCCTCTGCAACGAGTGAGCAACAGCTGGATCATTTCAGGACGGCAATTAACGGCCTTGCTGCACTAAATGGTGTCGCCTGCTTTAGAGATCGTGGTTGGTGTGTTGTTTATGGCGGCGCCAGTAAAGACGATGTTGCCACAGCTCGTGACTTGGTGAGCAAGGTAGCCACTATTCAAGATATCCAATTTGACGAGCAGAGCTCGCAGCTCTGCACCACGACCCTCCAAATTGGACACTTCCAGTTCTCGGCTGGCGGAATCCTTCGGAACGCTGAGGCAGCTTGAGAACACAGGGGTTTCAGCAAACTGCTACTTGCGATGCATTTTCATGCGTGATTGATGTTTTGGCAAATTATGCTTAAAAGTAAGTTTGACACGCAACTATCTGTCTACAACCTAATTTTTGCCTGACATGTTCAGCCTTGTATTGTCTATAAATGTATTAGTGACAACTTTTCCTAGCGAAAGAAAAAGTTGTTCAACGATGCACTTCGGAAAATAGATTTTCATTACCCCTTTCGATAATCTTATCATTACTACAAAAATGCAACGCTTAACGGGATTTCGATCATCCCACCTATGAAGATGACGTGGTTGGAGTACTCACAGACTTGTACCCCGCTTCCTTATCCATCTCTGCACCCTTCGAGGCAAACGAGTCACGAGTAAATGCGTCCTCGCCGTGAAGCTTGCGGTAGAACTCGGCGTCCATCTCCTCAATAGGAACGTTGTT
>NW_008649048.1:202021-203205 GCF_000247585.1 Phytophthora nicotianae INRA-310
TTGCTCCGTGAGCACAACGTTGACGATGTTCATGACGAAGAGGTCGTAGGCATCGTTGAAGAAGCCGAGGCCTCGTACCAGATACTTGTTCATGGCTGCGTGCTTGCTTGATTCGTATCACTTGAGTCTGTTGCGCTGGTGCCGGTGAATTGCAAAATGAACTGACGGCTCCGATACGCATTATCCAGTCGACGTGGGGCGCCCTGCTCAAGAGTGACACCAAGCAGTTGTACTGATCTTCAGTAAGGGCTTAGTTTGGGTTCCGATTTTGCAAGTACGATTAGAGGATTTTCAGTCACGATCACCTCGTTCCGGACGTTCCTGTCCACTTCATCGGTCGCGAAAATACAGCTCCAGGAAGGAATGGCTACGTCTCCGATTCGGAAACGTCCGGACACTCGTCGAGCGTCGGTACTATTTTATAGAGACCTCACTCAGACTAACAATGTTGTTATTGAGACCTTCATTCGATTATCGAATAAAGAACCTCGCCACGTCGGGCGCCGTACTGCAACACTGCATGTAGCAAGCTACTGCTACTAGCAGCTTGCAAGTCGCTTCGCTGAGACGGCTCAATCGATTGTTGTTGTGACTCGGATCGGTCAAAGTGACGGGCGGTAGTAGGATGTGCTCACGCTTCAGATGCGTAACATGCTACCAGCGAATCTTGCTCTTGAAGTGCTGACAGCCCGTCTCATGCATCTGGGTCCGTTGCACTGCCGCGTGCATTGTCGAGAAGCAATATAGGGAGCTATAACATGCAGCACCGGCTTGCCGCCACTCAAAGGGAAACACCAACTCGTACGGCACACTACATGACTCTATGGTATCATTCACGAATTGGCTCGGGCGCTTCAACTTGCCCCAAAACAAGAAATCGCGACTACCCAAAACTACGTGAGAGCGGCCGCATTTTGGTAGTCACCTCTTTTCTGGCCAAGCGATGCGAATCTTTAGAGATTCAACGTCATAGTGATCACCGTACCATTGGAATCGGATCCCAAGTACTGGGACTTCCTGTTCCACTCACCGACTCCTTCATAGACTTACCTTGAGACTCCTGTACATCTATGATACATGCTGTACTTGCAATTTGCGAGCAGCAATTAACGGACAAGTTTTCTATATGCACCAACAATATCAAATCGCTCTGACCACCAAATATCCATGTATTGATAAATTCT
>NW_008649048.1:204580-216903 GCF_000247585.1 Phytophthora nicotianae INRA-310
TTGCTCCGTGAGCACAACGTTGACGATGTTCATGACGAAGAGGTCGTAGGCATCGTTGAAGAAGCCGAGGCCTCGTACCAGATACTTGTTCATGGTGAATTCGATTCTTTTCAAGGCGGCAGATTGAATGGAGCCGGCGAATTGTAGAATGACCGGATTGAGGCATGTATCGAAGCTGCAGCTCCCTATCTCATGCTGAGAACGGCCGTAACTCGCCTGCCTCAGATATGATTATGAGCGATTTGGTGTGGAGGATTTGGGATCTTGACGCTGGAGGAAGCGCGGATCACACGATTTGTTGGGACTTCCTCCTTCAGACTACATGTATAAACTTGTCCTGCGTATCGGTGGGTGTGTATCAACAAGATAGAAGCCGTCACGGCATGTTGATCAAAGACTACAGCATTAATTTATCACTACATGTACCACCACTACAGTGTAAACCCCTACAGCGTAGGTGCCATGTAGAGATACACTTTACCTTGTCGTCATCAACATCATCGCTGCAAGCGCTTCATTCAGCCAGATTGGGGCATCTAAACGAAACGTACGGCCCCGGATCACTTGGTTCTCGCAGCTGAGCCGGAGCTTCGCAAGTGAGCCAGCGCCATGTTGCACTTTTTCAGTGTGCGTGTTCACCTACAAGATGACGGTCGTGATGTTTCTGTACGCGCTTGATTCGATCCAACACGGCAATCGAATCTTCCCACCTGTAATCCCGAATGCAGCATTGGATCATTGCGTACGCGATCACGGCGATATATGTATACCTTACTCAGTAAGTTTCTAGAGTAGAAATGCTGGAGATCTGTACGCTGAGCTCTTCAACAGGATCTCCAGACTCCGTGTCCATTTCTCCGTCAGGTACAGCTCTAGAGTAGAAGCAATTGTCATGAACACAGCTCAGGATAATGGAGGGGTGTTGTAGGGCGCTTGCATCCCAGATCAACTGGACTGTCGCCAAAGATCTTGAACCTGGTCTTTTCCAAAAGATAACTGGCCATCATCTTCGAGCCCTGAATGAAATTGCAGCACCATACAATTTATCTACGGTACATGTATTATCCTTCGCATACAGATCGCACCAACCTTACCGTAAAGAATCATTGTCATAATCTCGCGATATTTCCAATAGGCGTAGACGATAAAGAGCTCGCCCTTATTTACATGTAAAATGCCAACACAGTTCCAATTCAAAACCGCACCGCTTGCTGCGGGTCCACAGCAAGCGTATTCTAATCAAACGGGTTCCACCACATGCCAGACTCGTCCATCCATCCTGCCACCACATCGTAGAGTTGCTGTCTCTGCGCTAGTAACATCACTTCCATCGGAGCAAGCTCCATCGTCGTCACGTCGAATGGACAAGTCTGCAGCAGCTTCCGTTCCGTGAAAGAACCGGGATAAAGCTCTGCAGGCCGAGCAGCCGTGCGGTACAGCCGACGGGAGTCTCGACCCCACTCTAAAATGTTATCGCTGTTGATATACAGCGGCTCAACGTCTGCTCCTGGTCCCTTGGCCGGGTTCCTCTGCACAGGATAATGCTGCAGTGCGTCTCCACACAAAACTCCATCATTTTGTCGGCCTTCCGTAAGAAGTTCCCAGCCTACAGTACCCACAGCATAATCTGAGAATTCGTACGCAGTCTCCGCCAACTCGCAGGCGAGCCAATAGAGCTCCTTATCTCCATAAGACGGCACAATTGGCAATCCATTTAGCGATACAAATGACGCTAGAATGACCGTCGCTCGAGGCTGCTGCGCCTTGTTCCACAACATCAGCGACGAGTCCATTTGGTGGCCACTACGCAGTCTCCAAACGTGGGAATTTAACAGAAATTCACTCGGTTGGAAGCTAAACTCTAGTCCCAGTGTCCTCGGTGGCTCAGGTCTCCGTTCAGTGTTTATAATACCGAAATTTCTATATGGAGAGACGTCAAAGCTCGCGAGGAATTGATGCAATGCACCAACATTCTCGTCTGAAGTCGTTCTCTTGGCCAAGTACGAGAGTTCGTAGCTGATACGGTCGTTGAAGAACAGCGTCCCCGTGCTCTTGTACTTAGATGTGTCCCATAGTGTCATGGGATTCTGGAAGAAGAGCGTGTCTGCGTCTAAAAGCATTATTTCCTGGAATTTCGAGAACACCACAGCCAGTACCTTGATGTCGAAGCTGCGGAACTTGTGGTGGCAGTGATCTAGATCCACGCAGAAGAGTTGACGCTGCTCTATTGCTGCGTTTGCAGCGCGTTCACAAACGTCGTAGAATGTCACGGATGAGTCCTGATTGTGCATCTTTTTCTGTAGGTTTAGACTCAAGTCTCCGCAGTGCGGGATCTCGATAGGGAGAGGAACTTGGAGACGACGAAGCTCCAGGATAAGAGAGAAGCCCAGCAGTGCGATATCGTCAAATAACGGCAGCACAATTCCACGAGTATTGGGCTCGTAGTGCTGCGTCTCGAGCCACAAGCTGGAGGTGAAGGTTTGGATCTGGTGTGGTGAGAGTGGAGGAACATTCCAAGCTTGGCGGCGACGGTAGGACAGGAAGGACTGCCATAGTTTTAGGGCGGTGAAGATCAGAAGACACGAGACTGCCACTAGGAGGCGGCGACGATGTGAGAGCAGCCACAGACGCCAGCGCGTGCGGTACCGCCGCCAGCGGTGCCGTCGATCTCGATCCCAGTGATCCCCAAGCATAGGGCCAATTCTATTGGCTAAATAGTTTTAGAACAATCTAGGTTTAGAGTTTCAATCTGACCAATCAAACAATTTGTACTTTTTCTTTTTCAATTTGTTTTCAAAAAAAAAAAACCAAATTGAAAAGGAAGTGTGTCGTGCGCCCAACTCGGGCGAATAAAAGAGACGCTCGGTTTTTCACCTACCCCCACAATATATCCGGCCATAGTATAGCGTATACTCCGGTGTGTACCCACCACCCCGCCACTCATTTCATTCAAAAAGGGGGGCAAAATGGCGGAAGATCGTCGGGTGAAGACTGCAGTGAGGCGCCCCCAGCGCCACAACTTGTGTGTTGAGATTAACGCCGACGCCGACGAGGCGTCTGCTGCGTCACTGGGAGCGCTCAGCGACGAGGAATGGGTGGATTTCGCCACGGATACTGGCAGCAACACGAGCGGTCAGTCCAAGCAGGGCCGATCTGGGGGGATGGATCATCCACGCCGCCTTCAGGACGACAACGAAGACGCCCAAGGACTGGAGGTGCTCGTTGCCCCGTTAGAGCGTTTTGAGTTCGACTCATGGGAGGATCTAGAGAGCTACTTGGCCAAGTACACCAAGGGGACACACCAGGTACAATAATGCTATACTTTCTATTCATTAGGCATTTATTAGCTGACTGTTGTACTCTGTTGAATCCGTAGAGCTTTCGTATCCGCACGAAGAACACAGTACTGCACGCAATGCCAAGATTCGCTCAACGGGGTCAAAGAAGCTGTTGTTGCCGGACGAGTGGGTGAACTACGGGAAGACCTACATTTGTACACACTCAGGGAGGTACAAGTCGAGGGGGAAGGGGAGGAGGAAGCGTCTGCAGTCACGGGCTATGGAGTGTGAGGCGCAGGTAGGCTTGCAAAACCTCAGCTGGGGTCAGTTGGCTGAGTTGGTTGTGGTTGGGCAATAGCATCATGAGAAATGGGTCGAGTTGGGACTAACTGTGTACTTGGTTCTGTGATTTCTTATTGCAGATCAATGCGTGTGTCCAAGTCGACGACGCTAAGGTCCCGACATTCATCTTGAGGATCACTTCCGCACGATTAGTGCATAACCACCCTGTGAACAAGCTTACGTACAACCAGTACCCACACGTGCGAACCGCGTTGGAGTCGGATGTTGTGGGTACAGTGAATGAACTTCGGAAGGCCGGAGCAAAGAAGAAGCGCATTCTGAAGTACATGCACGACAACACCGACCTGAACCCGTCAACGCAAGACGTGTCTAATCTGATCCGGAGATTGAAAGCCAAAGAGAACACGGCCTGGACCAGCACCACACGGCTGAAGAAGTGGATGAAAGAGTTCGCAGAGGAGTCTGGAAATGTTGGTAGGATCTTTGTGGATTCGGTGGGAGAAAAGGAATGAATTCATTCATGTTTGCTACGCCATGTTTTTCTACAATCTAACGTTTTACATGTCGTAGACGGTCGCAACTTGCATTACATTGCAGAGTAGACATATGCGTGAGCTCTTTGACCGATTTCCCGAAGTCTTGATGATTGACGCCACCCATGGCACCAATGCGTCTAAGTATAAGGTTTTCTCACTGATGGCACACGACGTTTTCGGAAAAGGACAGTTCGTACAACACGCAGTCATTCAAAACGAGCGTCGCCCGACTCTAATGACGGCATTGGAGGAGTTCAAGCGTAACAACCCAAGTTGGACCAAGATCAAGTGCGTCTTAATCGATAAAGATTTCACGGAGATGTCAGTACTCAAGATGGTCTTTCCGGATGCCATTCTATTACTCTGCCAGTTTCATGTCTTGAAATATTTACGGGAAGAGATAGCAAGCGCAGACTACGGATTCACGACTTGGCAGAAGGACCAGTTGAAGGGGGTCGTGAACTTGTTGGTGTACGCGCAGAATGAGCAGAAATACCTGAAGTATCGTAAGCACATGAGGCGCATCATATCTATGGGACGCGGTGGCGAAGCTCTCCGATCAGGATTGGGATCTAGATAGATGAGCCTGCGCGTGAATATTCTGTGGCGAAACGAGACTGGTCATGCTCTTGTCTATTTGCGAGCTCTCGTTTGCTTCCCTGCCGTCACATTTTCTTCCTTCGCAAAGCTCTAGGATACGAGGACATCATTCCCAACTGGATACTACACCCTAGATAGCTACTAAACTTATTGCGAAACAACAGTGGGTCCGATCCGCCCGAACTGTCTGGTGAATCGTTTTCGGTGGCGCCTATAATGCAAGAATCAAATGCCGTGTGGGACTCTAACCGCAAGTACCGTGAAGCCAATTACATCGCATTGAGCATCAGCGAGCATCTCAGTGGCCTCGGGATGAAAGACTACAGAACCGCAATGTCAGCGTTGCGCAACATCGCCACCCTATTTACGAGTGGAAAATACGATGCTATCGGTCAACACTCGGACACAAATTCGAAAGATTCAAGTTCTGGTGAGGATTTGCGTGTGGCGAGCGGCGAGACCGAGTATAACGAGTTACGCGTAGCGAGTGGTGAGACAACGTCTTGTGCAGTCGAGATTGAGGGTTCGGAGCTGGCAAGCTTGAGGTCGGACGCTGTACAGGTTACCCAGGCGGCTGCAGAGGTGAACTATAACATTGCTGACTTGGGCTCTGATACTGCTGACTTGGGCTCGGATACTGCTGAGTTGGGCTCGGGAAGTACTCAGTTGGGAAGACAGAATGCCCGGTTGGATTCGGATTGTACGGTGCTGACCAGACAGGACTGTGAAAATGAACAGAACGACATACCGAACAACAAAATTATTGAACTAAACGAGGCAGGGGCGAGAAGTGTGGATTTAACGGGTGTCAACGCTGAGTTTGCGCTACAAATCCCGCCAAAACCAAGGGGAAGGCCGAAACAAAAGCCCAAAGCCGCCAAAGCAAAGCGAAACCTGACGATTGCGATGGTGCAGGAAGATATGACGATGCATGTGTGCAATATGAACCTTGAGAAGGTTCGTGAACTACTGGACAACCATCCGACCTTCCTCAGTTCAAGTGAGACCCTGTTGCAGTTCAACGTCTTTAAGTTTCTGACAAAGCCGAAGCCCCCTATCGCGTACGAAATTTCAAAGCTACCAGCGACTAAACCGCTGATGCGAGAGGACGAGATTGTAAGGGTGTTTCCTTTGGATCTCATTAGGAAGTGTGGTGCCAAAGTGACTGCATACCAACGAAAGCGCAGAGGGGTCCGTGAACTTGATGTAGCTTTCGAGATTGTTGGATTGGGAGTATTCACGAATACAACGATCAAACTTATGAAAAAAATGGCACGCTGCCACTGTGGCATGTAAAAAGATCGGCAATGCCCTGACATGGATCTCTAAAATGGACTTTTCACGCCACGGCAACTCCGGCTTTTATGTCGAAGCTGACCCTACACTTCCGAATAAGCTGAAGAAGATGCAAAATCTGACCTCTCAGGTAAGGAGTACCCTTAACGTTTTTGTGACCAATAGAATACTAACAACGCGTATGCAGATAGAAGTGCTGGCTCTGGTTGGAAAGGAGTTGATCAGTGATGAGGTGATGCACAAGTTGCTGACCAAGCTGTTTCTACCTGGTTCTGGCGTTGTCGTATTTGACGCGTCCACGTTGGGAGTTGTTGTGGATGGAGAAGTGAGCACCTCCAACGATGTTATCAGAGAAGCGCTTTCCGGAGTCAGCAACGACAAAGTATTGATCCCTGTCAATTGCCATGGGAACCACTGGTGCTCCATCATGATAAACCTCGAAGGTGGCACAGTGGACGTGTATGACTCTAGCTCTTCATCGTACTTGGTTGGTGTGCGTGCAGTGGCGCAGAAAATGATGATACTTCTACCTACAAATGTCAAGAAACCAGCCCGTGTGCGAACCTTTGAGTCGAGCCAAGGTGTACAGACAGACAGCTACAACTGTGGAATCTACGTGTTATTGGGATTCGAGATGTTTTGTGGTGCTGAACCACTTGGATACTTGGACAAGAAGACACTACAATGCCTTCGCTAACGGTACTTCTGTAAGATGATGGAAGAATAAGTGAGAGATAGTCCATTGGCTCAATTGGCTCAATACATAAGTCTATCCTGCGTGCGTGTCTCTGTTGTCATAACACTCTTCTTCAAAGACGAACATGGGTAAATTGTGGAAGTTATTCTGATTGACTGAGCCCTGCAGGGAGATCTCACACCAGAGTGCGGCACCACACATCATGCACACTATAAACTCCAGCAAAGTACGATTTTTGACATCCGGATATACGTCTTGTGCGTATAGTTTTCGAACTGGCTTCTTTCAAATGGGTACCCAACTGGGTTCCGTACAGGCACGGTATGGGCACTACTGGGTGCTAGATGGGCGTAGGTGGGCTCGGTTGGTTGCAGGAAGCTCGTCTCAGATTTTTGAGTTGGGTGCAGGAACGGGTGCCATTGAAAAAGGCACTCGTTGCTGCCACCAACTGGGAATCCCGAGATGGGCCATTTGCCCCCAACTGATCCCCAAATCGGCTTATTGGTACCATCTGTTAACCATCTAACTCCAAAGCAAGGAACGAATGGCGCCCAAACCAAAGAGCCAGCATTTTGCTCCATACACATAACCGGATTATGGAAAAGAGATGATGTGAGCGGATTGGCGCCCTCGGCAGTCGGTCATGCGTGAAAAGCAAGTTCATTGACACATAAAGCTTTACTGAGCCCATTGACAGCTCTAACTGCACCGCAAGTCTTGGATTCATGCTCAAGCTCAAATTGATACCAACAATACACTAACTGAAAACTAATGCGTAGCTTGTCTATCACTCCCGGGTTATCCTTCGAACTACGTCTCTGCCTAAGTATTGTCAAGATCGCATGCATGTACGTATTAAAAGGGCAGAAAATGATGGAGCTAGCTCATCCAAAAAAAATCGTGCTTCGATAGACAACAATATCTTAGCCAATATAGCCTCAAGCACGAACAACATGAATAGAAAGCGAACTCTTCGTAGCTCTTTCTCATATATATATAAGGACTCTTCACCACTTAGAAGCAACATAATGCAGCGCAGACACCAACTCAGGCCGGATGAGAAAATCCTAGACTGCAACGTTTATGATTACTTTGTCGCTGAGGGGAAAATAGGTAAAAGTGGAGGGCGGGACTCACGCCAACGAACTAAGTAGGCGACGGACTTTGGGAAGAACACAATCTTTCGAGTGCTGCTGGCCAGGAACCTCAATCCAGACACCGATTTCGTCGAGGTGTAGCTGCCATTTTGGTCCATGGAGGGTTATAGCTATTCTATTGTGATATCATATGGTAACCTACAAATTAATTAAATTGCTAGGAGACAGCTCCATCGACACGAAGTCGCATAAAACTATACAACGATAGTGATCTTTAAAAATTATCGTTCGCGAGTTTGTAACTATGCAAAATAAAGCAGCCAAGCCGGTGACAGTTCAGCTTATCTGCGGCCATGTCGAAAGTGTACTTGAAAAGCGATACAACGTCCGCACAATGCGAGTTTGGCTAAACGACGATGATGGCGAGTAAACTCTCTCTAATTTTATACAAATCTCAATTCTTCAATTTGAACCTTCTATCACGAACATTTGTACTTACATATGTTTTGCACTTTCCACAGGAATAGGATTACCACAAAATAGCAACTGTTTCCCCTTTTAAATGCCATCCGAGACACCTTCTTGCGGAGCTTATAGCGTCAAAACTACTGTGAATTCACCATTTTTCACACCAGAATCATACTCAACATGGGCGGTTTTACCATATATCTAAATACCGTATCTGGCTTTTTTCAAATCTGAAGGCACCCTGCGACCTTGATTACTAGCCCCTTCATTTTCTGCCGCTGTAATAGGTAGCGGTATCTCATGCACTGAAGCGTCTTCTTGTCCAGAAGATCTAGTGGCTCAGCACCGCAAAACATCTCGAATGCCAGTAATACATATATACCGCAGTTGTAACTGTCTGTCTGGACACCCAGACCCGACTCGTAGTTCCTCACTCGAAATCCCTCGTCAACCTCTCGAGGTAGGAGGTTAATCAGCGTTTGTGCCACTGCACGGATACCAAGTAAGTAGGATGAAGGACTGGAATCGTAGATATAAGCCTCGCAAGTACCCAGGGTCAGCATATTCGAGCACCAATGATTGCCGTTGCAATTCAGTGGAATGGGGACTTTTTGGTTTGTTAGCCCAGATGGTTCCGCACGAATAAGCCCAGTAGATGCCGCAACGTGTCCATCGACAGTCACTCCCAGCATTGCAGTGTTTAACACCGCAACACTTAAATCCTCTCCGTGCTTTACCTCCAGCACTTTCCCATTACTTCGTCACTAATCACCTCTTTCCCTACCAGATCCAAAACACTTGTCTGTACCATTCAAAATCACGGTAACCAGTAACAAGACACTCCAAATATAGTACAAAATGCGATAAAGTATACCTTGTTGGAGAGAATCGGGATTGCTTTAGCTTTTCTGGTAGTTCTGCGTCTACTTCCACAATAAAGTCAGTGTTTCCGTGGCGCGAAAAATCCAGGTGCTCCAACCAAGTCAACGCTTTTTGTATCTGCTTCAGAACTTTGGTAGCACGATGCCAAAGTCACGCAGTAGTAATAGTTGAAGCGGTCAAAACTCCCACTCCAACTATCTCAAGCCCAACTTCAACTTCAGAAATCCCACGATACTTTCGCTGATATGCCGCAACCCTAGCACTGCATTTTGCAAGGATCTCCATCGGTAAGATCCTCACAATTTCGTTGGGTCTCATCAATGGTTTCACTGCTGGTAGTTTTGAGATTTCGTGAGCAATTGGAACTCGCGGCTTCTTTGCAAAAGCAAACATCTTGAACTGGGAAAGCTTTCATGGGCCGAGGTGTAAATAGAACGAACTGATAGTAGCTCTTTAACCGAGGTTAGACTGAGATCCTTCTCAAGCATCTCCATATCTTCTTGAACCATCGAAATGTTATTGTTTCTCTTTACCGCCTCGCATTTTGGGAGGACTTTCAATACGAAAACTATCATTCGTGTCTTCGAGATTGCATACACGGGCGGGGCTTTCATCACTGGGTGGCGCTCTGACTAGATTCTTACAAATTTCCAACTCATTCCCAACTTGGTCCAAGTCGTCGCCAACTGGTTCCAGCCCGTCACCAGACGTAATCAATTCGCTTTGTTGCGCTTCTTGAACGCCTTTCGCTTCGGTTGCGTGCAAACTGAGTTGGTGCAGCCGGAGTAGTCGGAGTGCCACTTAAATCCTCTTCTCGTGAGGGTGCACCAATGTTCACAGAATCCGTCATAAACTGGCCAATCTTGAAGTCACCCTTCTTTTTGCGGGTGACGGCTGTTTGAAGAGCTTTCATTGCAGCGTTGTATTCGCGCATGCCAAGTCCACTCAAATACTCACTCATTCTATTCGCGACCACGCTAGCCTCTCGATCTTATCTATTTGAATCCCACACCACATTTTTTTCTTGAAGAACAGGACGAATAGCAAAAGCTTCTTGGACGAACTCATTCATCGATTCGTCCGCATCGGTTCTTGAGCGTAGCGAGGTTAGCAACCATCTTGGATGATATAGTTGGGTAGGATGTTCTCGTACTCCAACGCCTGTCGAAGAAAAAATGCATGCCGGCACGGCAAAAGACGAGAGCTCATGAAAAGACACGAGCACGTCCAGTCTTTCTTTATCACAGAATATTCCGCGTGTGGCTCGTCCAATGCATTGTCATCGTCGTCATCAGAATCGAGTTGTATTAAAACCACCCCTGGCACCGGCTCTTGAACTTATATTTGCATGTGTCATCGCATGCCAACCTAGTACCAACTGGTCCCAACTCGGTATCATCTCGACCCACATCATTACCAACTGGGCCCAAATCATCCTGGCCAGACCCCAACTGGAGTGGCGCTTGATGCCGAAACGTGTCACTTCCTACAGCCAGAATATGCTGCATATAGTTTCGACTCTTCAGGAAAGAATGCTCAGTTTTTACGTACACCAGTAAATTCGCCATTCCATATAGTTGTTGCTTCTGCCACGGAACCCTCCCCCCCCATAATCCGACAACCAAATCTGTTTCCGTAGATATTTAATCACATGAAACTGGCAAAGCAGAACGAGTGCCTCTGGGAATGCAGTCTTCAGCACACCTAGCTCCATAATATCCTTGTCTATCAGAATGCGTTTCACCCGTGTCTACGACGGATTGTCTCTCTCAAACTCCTCCAAAGCCGTCAAAAGCGTCGATGTACGCTCATTTCTCATGATTGCATGCTGAACAAACTGCTCATTGTCAAACGCGTCGTGCGTCATGATAGAGAACACCTTATACTTGGACAAATTGGTGCCGTGAGTGGCATCTATCATAAGCACCACCGGATACAAGTTGAATAGTTCACGCGTATGCTTCGTTTAATACACATAGCCACAGACTGTGAGAGTACTCCCGTTAGAAAGTTTATCACACTCACACATATATAAATATAAACGGAGCTCACTCATACCTTCTCTTGTACCGTATCCACAAATATGCGCTCAACATTACCGGTTTGTTCCGAAAACTCGACCATCCATTGCTTCAGTCTTTTTGCGCTTGTGTTAGCCGTGTGTTCTTGTTTCTTGAGTTTTCCGACCAGGTTATGCACGTCTTGGAGGGTAGGATTGCAGGTTGAGTTGTCGTGAATGTAGACGAGTATGTTCTCCTCTTTTGCACCTGCTTTTCGGAGCGCATTCACCGTCGTAACCACTTCTGGTTCTAATGCAGTTCGGTTATGGGGGTACTGGTTGAAAAACCGTTTGTTGAGCGGGTGATTGTGCTCCAATCTTGAGCTAGTTATCCGCAGTGTAAACGTAGGCTCTCTGCCGTCGACCACTTGACCACAGGCGTTGATCTTAGCAGAGAATCACAAACTCTCAGTCAGTCGAATCGACACCCAAACATATCCAAATGACGCTGGCCCAACCGGTCCCAAACTAAGTCCAACTATGCCAAGCTAAGCCCAACCGTGCCAAACGGATCCCAAACGGCCAAACCGGTACTACAATAGACATACCTGGGTTGCACACACTAACGCGCGGGATTGCTGTCGCTTCCTCTTCCCTTGGCCACGCAGACTGTACTTACCGGCGTGCGTACACACGTACGCCTTTCTATAGTTGATCCATCCCTCAGGGGCGAGCGTAGCGTTGGAGCCTGAAGCCTGAATTTTCTTATTTCGAGTTGTGACTTGGTTGTTCGTGCGTTCGCGGAGGCTCCGCACACAGACAGTTTAATTTCAGCAAATGTAAACCAACCTGGTACGCGCTCCGCTCATACGCACGTAGGTAGTCTTCCAGCCCTCTCCAGGAGACGAACTCGGTCTTTTCAAGAGGTGCAGCGACAACGCTTACCTTTCCTTCGCTGTCGCTACTCGAGGACATTCGTCAATGTCCAGATTTTTCAGATTTGCCTTGCTTGGAGTGCGACGAATGAGTACTGGCGGAATCCAGTCACTCCTCGTCACTATCCGCAGACGACAGACACCTTTCATCAGCTCTCGTGGGGTCCTCGCCGCTTCCTAGCTCTCACGACGCTTTTGTGCGAAGATCGGGAGCCATCCCGTTGCTCGATCC
>NW_008649048.1:217893-220155 GCF_000247585.1 Phytophthora nicotianae INRA-310
TCGCATCACGCGGTCCGACTGGAATAATACCAGCTTTCACAAAACCACGGACAATCAACTCTTGAGGGATCGAGTCCCCCGCCCCTGACACTATATATGAGATCCTTGCCTCTTTTCTGTAGGCGTGCTAGGGAACCCATTTTCAATGTGGTGGTGAAGATGTAAAGACCTAAATAAGCAGCAGTAACTCGTTAGAATAGAATTGACACGTATTACAGGTGTTCGTACCTCACTCGATCCTTGACCGCTCTCATAACAGCTACATCCATGGGCTGGCAAACTCCTGTAATACCGGGCGAAACAAACTCTATTTGGCTACAGCACTCCTCTTGCAGCACGTTACCCACCGACGCCATCTTATGCGTCTTCAGACTGTCCAACAGAAGTAGCCTGCACCCGGTTATGGAGGGTTTCCACATCTGCATCAAAAAGTAAAATAACAAGTTAAAATTTTCCAAGAAAATAAATGATTCGTACTCTTGCGATCCACTCCAACATTACGCCTTCATCACAGAACGCCTTCTGTTGCACAGCGTGCTCAACGTCAGTTGAACCAAAGCTGGGGTCCCATACCTCAGCCTCCACACGTGCACCAGGGACCCAGCATATACGACGAAGGCTGGAAGCTTCTGACCGGTCGCTGATGCCGCTAGAAAACGGAGGCTCGCAACCCATTGACGTCACTCCCTAAAACAATAGAAAAATATTAGAGTTGATAAATATCCTTTAAAAAAATCGTATGATACCTTGTAAAACATCCACTGCGCCGACAAACTCAATTGTAGTTCTGCTGTTCATATCAATGTATACAGCCGTTTGGTCCATATTGTATACAGAAGCATACTTCCCGGGGCCCGGCTCACAAAATACCCTTCTCTTCAATAGTATGCTGAATAGAGCGAGAAACATGCTCGCTATTTCTTTTGTCACTGAAGAATTGGTGTATTTCTTAAGCATTTACTGGTATGGGTTAGGGAAGAGGCGGCGTGGGGACATTTAAAGGAAGTTATTAAGCGTACGATGACACTTGACGAATGTGTCGATACGCTGTTGTTTCGTCGATTTATTGCTAAAATGGAATATGAAAAACCAGATAACGGATGTTGGATTCATGCGATACCAAGGAGGCGACGCTGCGTTGTAGCCACTGGCAAAATAAGTCAGCTAACACGCGTATGAACTGCTTGAAAAACAGTACTGTGCCACAAAGGACCGCAATACCACGCACAATATTCGGGAACTGCAACCAATCAGAATTGAGCCTACTGAAACACCGGTCATTTATCATCTTGATACAAAGGTACGTTGTCCACTTAATTAGATTAATGCATTTTATGACTACTTCGACATAATCTGTGTTGTTATTGTACAGACCTGTCGATCTGCATGAGCCTTAATGCGTATGGAGCTCTTGCCATGTCGGTATGTTGATTACTGGCGTCTGCTCGCCAGCAAGACCCATTCCGATGAAGTACTTCCGCTCGCGGTGCAGTCTGACTTTCCCTTCGAAGGTCCCAGTTCCAGACGACGAAACTATCGAAGATGACCGCATATGCCACTCTTTCCGGGTGCGTGAGTCGACGCTGTTGGCTTTTCAGACACAGATTGCTCAACGGCACAGCTAAATTCCGGACTTTGTATGATGTAGCCACGCGGATTGCTGATAAAATGAGCCACAATGGGACCCTTGCCTTCACCAAAATGATGGCAGCCCTTTAGCGTTTTGACAAGGCGAGAATAGATGGGGTTGCATTTGTCATCACCAGGAAAGTCCCGGCGCCGTCCAATGCAACAACGGTGACTCTGCCATCGCTAGGGATCAAGTGGGCAACACACGTGGAACATACCCCAGCACTGATCTGACTTTCTCAACCAACGACTCAGCTGAAATGTCCCAATTGGCAAGGCACACAGACGAAGTGGCTCAAGTAGAGACACACACACAGACGGAGTGATCCAGAATGTCGACGAGGAACTAAATATGTGTATTATGGACAAGCAGGAAACCACAAGCGATTCTACCAAGAAAACCAAACGAACCGCTCGAGACACTAGTGTGGCGAAGCGCGGTGAACACTCTGCCGACAAAGGGGGCGTATAGTGAGACCCAGACTTGGGGGTCAACTTCTAGGATGTTAACACCAGAAATAATCCGAAAGTCGAGTTGGCGTGTGACCTTGTGGCTTATCCTCGTAGGTGTCGAATCGCTGAACTTGGCGCTTCGGTACCACCGTATATAGGATACACCTAGGTTAAGGGGGT
>NW_008649048.1:221262-256863 GCF_000247585.1 Phytophthora nicotianae INRA-310
GGAGTTCCAAGGTGTCTTCTACGTTGTCCGTCCGGGGTTGGCTTTATTCCTTCATCATCAGCTCCATTCCAAGTTCTTCTCTCAAGTCTTGGTCCATGGCTGCTCTGGATCACCAACCGGGAAACTTCTCGTCCTTCGTCTTTGTTCTTGCAGTCATCCGGGGTGGCTTGGCTCTCGTGGTTCTGGATATCACTTCTCTAGCCAATCACAACACTTCGTTGTGGGTCCTTTGTCGCCCGGGGTGCCCGTCCAAATTTTCTTCCAGGCGCATCGTGTCACTAGCTCTACGTCACTTGATGGGACGACATTTTTTGTGTCAAAGAGTTCGAAGACAAGAGGACGTTCAAAAAAATAAAAAGAAAGTACAAGAGAGAAAACGTCAGCAAATGAGTGAGGCCAGAAAAGCAGCCAACAGTTCGTCCAGGGGCCGTCACTGCCTGTCGTCGTACTAAGTGACGTTTCCAGAGTAATTTGATTGAGTAATAGCGACGAATCAGCTTACGGGATCTTGCCGAGCTTCTCTGTAAAGGACGTGGGGTCAAGGAAGCAAGCAATCGCAAGGGAAATGACGCAAAATGAAACCAGCAACCGAGTCCAGTTTGTATTCAGCAAGGAGTTTACTCGTAAATGCGCTACGAGCGTTGAAGGAGTATAAAACATCTACTAAGTCGGCTGCTGAAAAAAAACGGAAGTGCAGCAAAAAAGCAAAGGAGACGCAGAGATTAACAGGGGTTTGTGTCCCAACATTTGCCGTGTTTCGTGAATATCAAATTTACGTGATGGTTGATTACCACTTAACGATGGACAAGACGAATGCGATTTGAGAGACCGCGGATTGGGTGGAATCTACCTCACTAAGTCGGCTCTATGTTTCTGGGGGCTTGATAAATATTCATATATGGAAGAAAGGACGTCGCCAACGCTGTTCGACGTAATATTTTACCGTGACTCGCCGTTTGGCAAACTTTCAAATGAGACATTGCTCAGAAAGGAGGAATGGCTAAACGACGCCTTTAGGATACCTACAATGGCGTCTATGCAAGAGAGAAGCGATTGGAATTATTTTACCTGGATTCAGTAGTACCACAACTTTGGTGACGAAAATGAAGGTCATTCTCGTTACGCAGCCGTTCGTCATGAAAAACAAGCGCGTCTTACTTCCTACCAATGTCCGTGGATACCATTGGTGCGGCGCTGTTTTTGACTTTGAGTCGAGCATCACCATGATCTTTGACCCTCTCCAGCAGCCAAAGCAGATTGAAGAATGCAAGAATACGATTAAGGTGCTGTTTCCAGAGAAAATAGAAAAGATTATTGTGAAACACGAGGAGTGTCTGAAGCAGACATAGGTCGTCATCTGCGGACCGTTGGTACTACTGCTTTTTGAGTGCGCAGCGCGTGGAATTACGTTACCAACTGCTATGTCGAAGAACTTACTGCGGTACTTCCGTTTGCGATTTTGCGGGATTTGAAGACACAACCCAAAACCTTATACGCGTAGAGATATTTGGTAGAAGTAAATGCAAGGTGTGTGTGGTAGCTTGCTACTGGTAAGTGACGGTTGCTCGGAGATTTCCTGCCAACATGAGTACCAGACCTCCCAGTCTAAAAGCCAACGACCTCTAGGGTCAGGCGTAATTGTTGTCTGATTCTCGTAAACCTTTGCTCAACCATGGTATTTTCAATTTGAGAATTCATCATTTTTGTTTAAAAAATGTGTTTTAGCAAAATAAAATTAAAATCAACTTCTTTCCACCTTTTGAGAGTGTGAATAACTAGTTAAAAGTAGCTAATGTGTTAAGAGCTAAATGGTCTTTAAAGATTCAAAAGTCTTTGATAAAGATACTTTTTTAAAAAGAATATCATAATAATTGAGGTTCGAGCAACTAAAACACTTCAAGAAAGGTTTTACAAGTAGCCTTGTAACTATTATTCTAGAACTCTAGAGACAATAGTTGCTAGCTAGACTTGAAACTAGCCTACACTTATTCCAGGACTCTTTCATATTTCTAGTAAATGAGAACCTCTTTATAACAGCGGAAACAAAAGTTACAATTCAATAAATTATTTTTATTATTGGACCTACCTGTTTCTAATACAATTAAGTTTGACCCTATTATTGACAAAAAAAAACCTAACCAAATTTTGAAGAAATCAGGTGAACTTTACAATGTCTTTACACGTAAATTGCTGGTTTTAGGGCGTACTTCTACCATGGAGGCACGACATTGCCTCACTTAGCTTAATCTAAGAAACTGACTAATTTAATTTCGCAATAACAGTGCCCTGATGGTGGAAGATAAGTCAATGTTTACTTGGCTTTTAGAAATCGCGATACCCAATAAAAGCATACAATTATATGCAGACAAAATGCCAGGTCTCAACCTGAAACTGGTATTTACCTAAACCTGTCGCAGTCCTCTGTATGACTTGTGTCTTGTTACATTCATGTGGTATGATTTCGTAGTCCGTAGCCACATTACTGCTTCGAAAATTCTGACCCCGACAGTTTTAAAAAATCTCGCAAAGAATGAAATACTGTATAACCGACTGAGATTCAGATATCAGCAGTACTACATCCAGTTGGAGCCGTAATAAAGACAACTCGATGATCTATAATAACACGAAGTGGACAATCTAGGCACGTTTGGCCATAGCGTATTGATTTTTTTGTATTTGATGGCGTTTAGTCAAATAATACTGGTTATCACTTTGGTTTGGGACTAATGACAGAAAGAAGGAGCACGGTAGCAAAACAATAAGCTAGATGAGGCAAAACGCGGTTTTTGGTGTCCAGTGACTATGTCGACTCATAATGACTTGCTTCCTACTCCGTAGTGTGTTGATTCTAATAATCTACAGTCGACAACTATGACAAAATAGTACAAACACTATACGAAACGCACACGCAGATCGTGCGCGTGCTGGCTGCTCTGCCATGTGCGACAGACTGTACCACAGTCTGTGCGGCAGAGCCTCTGTACAGATAGTGGGACGCAGCCACGGACCATTCATTCCGTAGCCGCGTCCCAAGTAGCAGTCAATCATAGCTGACTAAGGCAAAGGAAGCCAGGAAGTCAGTGGCTTCCATTACATTAGTCATCTCATTCGGCAATTTTCCCAGTTGGGCACAAGCGGCGCGGCCTGCCTCGGATTTGATCGCCGGCACGGTGGCGCCCGCGCGCCATCACAAACGACCACTACGACATGGAGCGCGCACCTACTAACTACTACGACATGCACGGACTACAACGACATGCAACGCGACTACTACGACATACATTTGGATCCCGCGCGTAATCACGGGTGACTACTACGACATGCATTTGGGTTTCTGTGCAGCGTACGACCGTCATCGTCAACACAGAAGCGGCATTTCGGACTTGCGCGGGGCATGTTGAAGGGTCTAGGCCCTGTACTGCTCTTGGGGATGGCCTGGGGTGCTGCTGACGTAGGGATGACAAGCAGAAAAAGACAGAACCAATGCACTAGAAGAATATATGTATGTATGTATTATGAGGCTGCCGACTTGTTTATTCTTCAACTGCTTCGGCTTCAATGTAGGCGTGCTCTACACAGCGGCGCTGGCGTTTTCGGAACGACCGTATCTCGTTTGAAGGAAGGTTAGTGGCTGGCTCCCATGTTGGTTCCCAGGAGGTGAGGAACTGCACGTGACCGTCAATTCGGCGATCTGCCAGGATGGTTCGCATTTGGTAGGTAGGTTGACCACTTAAGTCAGTTCCGGTTGACAAGACCCATTCTGCCCCACCAGCATCGCCTCCAAAAGCAGCTGCCTCGGTGAGGCGGGCCCTGGTGATGCGACCTTGTGGTACCGCATCTAACAGACGTTTAATAGCTGAGGCATTACCTCGTTGGACATGTACCCATGACCTCAGGTAACGGGCCGCAGCCTCATCGAGGCGCCCCCACCCACGAGCACGGAGGTGCGCTTGGCACCACTTGAAGAAGGCTGGAAAGGCTGTTGGTGGGGTCGGGTTCCGCCGTGTTGGCTTGCCATCGTTGAGGTGAGGTGGAGAATGAAAGCAAACCAAGAGTACTTCAAATTGAAGTTAAAATTGAAGTTGAACGTGATGCTAACATTAACTTGAAAAAAAAAAAATAGACACGAAGCTAGAGTTTCTTAGTTTAGCGAGAAGCGAATGTACTTACGGCTAACGGATTTTACTCCGTATTCAACGCATGTCGCTTTACCAGGGGGCGACCGGCAGGCACTCGGGCACTAGGGGTATCCGATCGGCTGCGATTTTTAGACACGGAACGATTGGCTAGAGTCCTTTTCCCATCCAGTCCCGTGTAGTTTTTAATCTGCAGAGCAAAGCGCACGTGAATGCAGATTGCAAACTTGAAGTAGTACTTCCATCCGCACGAATTCGTACTCAAATCCACATGCCAGCCTCCCTCAGGCTGCCCAAATACCTCCATTCGCGCGTAATTCACTCCCATCTGGGCCGACACCGGGGCTACTTCGCGACTGCGCCCGAGTTCCGGAAGATAGATACGCTCACAGCCACGTGGCATCACATGAATCA
This sequence comes from Phytophthora nicotianae INRA-310, assembly GCF_000247585.1. Classification (NCBI taxonomy): domain Eukaryota; phylum Oomycota; class Peronosporomycetes; order Peronosporales; family Peronosporaceae; genus Phytophthora; species Phytophthora nicotianae. Next base: position 225,813 of record NW_008649048.1, read on the forward strand.
CGTCTGGGTTTGGGGAAACAAGTAGGAAGTCGATACTGGGCCGGCTGGGAGTCATGTCCACATGAAGATCTCGGTTGCGAAAATCCTTAACCCTTGCGTTTAACTGCTGAGTGGCTTCAGGGGATTCCTTGAAGATTCTTAAAGTTACCGACTGGTGCCCGCAACAATCTGCCAGCAGCTGGAACAGTGTCCCAATCTTATGTTTGGGCCGGAGAGTGTAGTCACGCTTGATCAGACGGTTGAACTGCTCCAGCGGGTTGTTTGTGGTGGCGTATCCACTAGGGGTATGGAAACATTGCCAACGCCAAAATGAACTTGTCACTCAAGTACGCTCAAAAGAGCCTTGAAACCAAACCAGCTGCTCTTCATCCGACCACTTGGTTATAATCTGTTGCACTTGTTCGTCATAGACATCTTGGCTATCCGCGCAATGGAGATCATAGATGTCCGCCATCACTTGTTTGGACAAGTACTCCGGTACGTCCTTAAGTTTTTCGTGAACCTTGGCCATCACATGATAGAAGCACATCAAGTATACAAATTCACAATCGACACCAAAGACTCGTGTCACTGCGTTCTGTTGGGCAGCTTCAGCATCGGCCATGACGAACTTGACCAACAGTTGTCGCCCACCAGACACGGAAGTAAAAACCCTGTGGAGCTCGGCCAGCGCTGCCATGTAAATGTTCTCCAAGCGTTGCGATGTAATTTAAAGTGCCACAAGGTGAAACGAGCGACACCTATCAGAGATCCCGCAGACAAAAGACAGGATACCCGACTTGGTTCAACTTGAACGTGGCGCCCATGTGAAACACAAATGACTCTGGGTCGCGGGCCGCATTCAGTAGAAGACGCTTCGTTGTCAGTCCCACCAAAAATGGGTTTTCGTCAGAGTCGTTCCCCACATCTGGTTTGCCGCGTGCGTCACGTTCCCATCCGAACGAAAATGGAGTCGTGTCTGAGACGGTCGGGCCATAAGCCAACTGGTCGATCTGGCCCAGGATTTCGTCATATAATAATATATGACGTCATTGTGGTGCAGATGTTTCTTCGAATAACTGCTGACGGACCACTACACCTGACGTAGCGTCGGCATCTCCGTCTCCGCCAACCCAAATCGCCGAGCCATGCCATTGCGAATCCGGGCGGGCTTCAACCCTTGCGTTGCCATTTCACGACCGTAGTCCTTGAGGCGGGGGTCATCTTGGTTTTTTTTTTTGGAAGGGGGGGGGGGGTTCACCAGCGTCTCGTGACCACCAGTCTCCATTATGATGACGCGGTAAAGACTTTGGCACGTGAGCACCTTACCCTTCCACCGACACGCGTCATATGGCGTGGCTGCGTTGCATGTTTCCGAGGAACACATCAGTAGTCGGTATCGCATCTTGTGTGGCTTGGTCAGTACACACACCACACATGGAACCAGCTGACTCTTCACAATGACGAACACCTCCGTGTCTTCCATAAAGCAGCTGGGAATCCTCGCGAGCCATGTCGCTACAAACAGTCGTCCACTTGGTCGTCGTGGGCATCTTTTGTTGAGGGAGGGGAAGGAGGGCTTCAAAAATTCAGTGTTTTACTGTATGAAGAAGGATCTTGCTGTTAAGAAAGAATATAAAGGGCGGTGATTGGCTCACGGATTGTCATAGCACTGTCCGTGATTTGCAAATATTCACTGGCGTGTAGACACCTTAGGTTGGTGTGTTTTGTCCAATGCAAGTGTGGCACACGTATAGATTATGTGGTGTGATGTGATATTGCTGTGTCCCACGCATATTGTATGTGTAATCACATTGTGTGTCAGACCTTGGTTCTGTGTGATTTTCCGGTTCTGTCGACAACTATTTGAACACCTCCGCTCGCGTGATTGTGTTTCTGTATCGCTGAAAAATTTCTATCAAAAACACCACTCAATTTTGTATCGCCAAGGAACTACCTTGGGCTGCTATCCATTCATTTCTTATATATATAATTCGCCTTTACTATTATAAGGTTTCACCATTACACTTGCTGCTCAAAACATGTTAGTTTTCTGCGTCTCGGCCGAGTACAACCCCAGCGATTCCTTTTTCGAATGGTCCTATTGTTATGAGACGCAGATTCACGTTTTGCAGCAACAAGAATGCCAGACCTCCCAGTCTGAAGCTTGTTTACGGTGCACAACTATTCAGGCCACACACCTGGGGTGCACATTGTGAAACCTCTTTATACAAGTAAAAAGGTATTGCCTAGCTGGACGATGCTGTCCTCTTCTCCTGCACTGCTGTCTTAACTAGCGCTCCCCATGCCTGACTGAATACAGTCTGATGACTATCCTTGATCCAGCTCTGCAATTCCGCCTTAAGAAACAGCTTCCCATCTGCCTTACTCCATCTATCAACAAGTGCACGACGTGAAGCCACTCGGTTTTGCTGCAACTTAGCAACCAACAATTGAATCTTCTTGTCGAACTTCTTGCGGATCAACGTGTGACTAGGCTCCTTCAGAGCGCTCGAGAACGGCCGCAGACTAGTAATAACTTGTCCATCCAGTAGAAACTTGGCAAACCAGCGATACTTCCCGCCCAGTCCGTCCTTCGACTCCGATGCATCTTGGTCCGGGTACGATATGCGCATGGCCGGTAGAGACCACTGATGCATTCCATACTGCGCCTTGGCATAGCACTGCACCTCGTCCAGTTCTGGATGGTAGAACGGCGCTGGCTCGGCCAATGGCGGTGCATATTTACACAACGGCGTGTTCTTGCCGATACCTGCCAGCCATTCCGGTTCAATAGCAGTCACCATCTTCATGTACGCACGGGTTGTCCGCATGATGTGTTGGTACACTACAAACTGCGGTAGCTTGCTCGGGTTGGGCGTGAATACTGACGAGTGCGGGTGGATGTACACAGGCTCCTTCACTTGACCCGTAGCTGCAATGTACGCACAGTTACGCTCGATCTTGGTGCCTTCCGTGATTGTTCCAGCCGGTACACGCTTGGCAACTTGATCAAGGAATCCAGCAGCTACGATCTGACGCAGTACAACTTGCGTTTCTAGGTCTGGAGGCGGCATCTTCGGCTTGAGTTCAATAGCATCCTCCTCTGCGTACAGTTTATTGACAATTCTAGTCAATTGTTGACGCAGCTTGAGCATATTCTGCATGGTCTTCTCGTGCAGATGGTTGTCCTTACAGAACTGACTGCTTCCCCCTGTGTACGCATAGGCGCCAGCAGCACGCAGCAGACTCAAGACGTCGCTCTCCTGATCGATCCACTGTGCGTGTTTGCGCATCTCTTCTGCCTCTCGCCATTCCTTCTCCATTTCTTCCATTTCGCTCTTCTCTTCATCGTTCTCTTCTTCATTCTTCTCCTTCTCACGACGATCCAAAGCGTGGATGAACGGAGAGTGACCGGACAGACCAGCGACGATAGCAATCGTGTACTCGACGACGTTCAGCTTCTGTGCCAGCAACAGCATCTTAGCAAACCGAGCAGCTACAGGGAACTTGACTAGAGCGCGACCTAGTCCAGTGATAGCCTCGTCGTCACCTGGAGACACAGCACCGAGGTTGACGAGCGTTGCAAGCGCGTTCTTCACTGCTTGACGGTCTGGCGGTGTCGGGAACGGGAACTGCAGCACGTTGTGGATACCCATGGCTTTCATCTGCAGCACCAAGTCATCGATAGGTTGGCACAGGATCTCAGGAGACGAGAACTTCTGGAACTCCGTGTCATACACTGCAGAAGAGTACAAACGGTAGCAGTGACCGGGTCCTGTACGACCTGCACGACCGGCACGTTGATCCGCGCTGGCCTTGGAGATCCACTGGACTTCAAAGGACGAAATGCCGTTCGCCAGATCAAACACACGCTCCTTGGTACGTCCAGCGTCCACCACGTACTTGATACCAGGGATTGTCAGCGAAGTCTCAGCCACGTTGGTAGCTACAACGACCAGTCGGTGGTTCTCCGGAGGCGTGTCAAAGACCTTCATCTGCTCGTCGTTAGGCAGCAACGAGTACAGCGGAAGCACGTGTAAATAGGGCACAGCCAGCTCTTCCATCTCTTCGTCTTCATCGTCAGAATTCTGCTCTTCTTCCAACTCGTACGTGGGGTCTTCAATATCCTCAGTGCCGTACACTTGAGCGTCCTCCAAGTCCGCTTCTTCTTCGATATCATCGTGTTCCCGTAAGAAATCCTCTTTACTCGACGTCTCGGTTTGTCTGCGTTGTGCACGGAACGATCGACTGCTCTTCAGCGCTGCTGCCTTCTTGTTCCTTGCAGCGACAGAATATGCTCGACTGAGCTTGCGACACAACTGCAGGATCTCGCGCTGTCCTGTGAGAAAGACCAGTACGCCACCTTCTGGGAGTTTCTTGTGGATCTTAATCACCTTCTTGTACGCTTCGTCCACGTAGTTATCCAACTCTGTGCGTTTGTTAAAGTGTATAGTAACCGGATACTGTCGAGCATCCACACGAAGCACGGGCGGCGGATTGGGGAACAATCTCTGGTTCTGTGTAAAGTCCTCCACACGCAACGTAGCCGACATAATCACCAGTTTTAGAGGCTTAATAGGCTTGTCAGCAGCCTCTCTCTCTTCGTCAGACAACGAATTGTACGCTTCTTCCTCCTCTCGCGACATTTGAGCTCGCAACGGAGCGATACGAGACAGTAAACCGATCAGGATATCTGTGTTCACATTGCGTTCATGAGCCTCATCCAGCAACAGGATGGAGTACTGACGTAGCAAGAAATCTTGCTGGATCTCCTTGAGTAGAATACCGTCCGTCATGAACTTGATACGCGTGTGTTCACTCACGTGTTCGGCGTCGTATCGGATCTGGTATCCCACGTGGCCCTTAGGCGCTCCGAACGGCACGTTCAGCTCTTCGGCGACACGTTTGGCGGTGGATACGGCAGCGACACGACGTGGTTGAGTGACTCCGATGCGTCCGCTGTTGCTCGGGTGATCAGGGTGGCCATAGCCTGCTTCGTAGAGGAATTGAGGCACCTGCGTGGTCTTACCACTGCCCGTTTCTCCGCATAGAATGATGACGTCGTTGTCAGTGATAGCCTCCATGATCTCCTGCTCTGAACTGCACACAGGGAGCTGCATACGCGCCATCTGGATCTCCGGCTTGCGTGACAGAGTAACCAGAGTGTTCTTGTATGATATCTTGGTCTTCTTGCTCAGTGCGCGCATTTCCTCGGCAGTTTTCATCACGATCGGCTTGGGAACGTACGCGTCAGAAGGGTTTACTGTCGGCTCCTCTTGCTTGGGAATATCTGCTGTTTGTGGCTTAGAGAGAGCGCGTAGACGACGCTTCTCCTCGTTCTTCTTGCGCAGAGCTTCTAGTTTAGTCATCGCTGCACTTTGAGAGCTTGTTCGCTTGGCTTCTTCTTCAGGATTCTCTTCTGTGTGTTGGATAGCCATGGCAGACGCAGCGTCACTGCTCCCAGCCACTGGAGCTTCCTCTTGTGTCTCCAACATCGGAACTGAACGACTCACTACTGCCGCTTTTTTCTTACGACGCTTCTTCTTACCAGTTTTATCCTGGACAGCGTCATTGTCAGGCTTGTCATTAATAACTTGAGCTTCAGTACTCTTAACACGGTCAGAATTCTTCTCCTTAGGCTTCGTCTCCTCCATAGACTCGTCCTCGTCTTGTTCACGTACATCCTGCTTCTTAAAAAGCTCACTCTTGGCATCTTCCGAGAGTTCGATGCCTGCTTTTTGTCGGTTTAGCGAGCGTTTGAGTCGTTCCCGTAGTGTCTCCTTGTGACCCATCTGTGACGTGCTGTACAGGAGCTTCATCTGGTCTTGAGAGAGCTGTTGCTTCTCCAAAGACTTGTACAAATCTGCGCGCCTTGCCTCCTTCACTTTTCTGGCTGCGATGGCTTCTAGTTTCTTGCGTTTGCTCTTGCTCATGTGCTGTGCCTGTTCTAGCAGCTCGTCGGGCATTTTATCGGTCTTCTGCTTCTTCTCACGGCGACCTGGTAACACCAACACACCGCCAGCATCTTCTCCACCCATTTCTTCCAATAGTTCAGCTGAAAGCAGCCCAGAAGCTTCGGAAGTCGTAGTTTCGTCTTGCTCGTGTTCCATGTTTGTCTCATTCTCCTGTGGCTCCTGCAGCATCTTTTCCGCCCGTTCCTGCGTGACTACAGCCTCCGTTGTCTTGGCTTTTTTCTTAGCTTTCGCATGGCCACTCTGCTTCCTTTTCTTCGCCGCCATGGTCACCCACACGCAGTCAAAGATTCCTCGTAGCGTGTCAATCAACAATGCGTTGCCACCAACGAAACGTCACAAAAACAATGGTACAGTGTACCATTTCAAATATCATCCAATCACATCTTCATTTCTAACCATTTTCACCCAATCACGCTCGTCTTTCAATTGACTGGCCAAAACGACTGGAGCTCAAAAGACTCAACCTTCCAGTTGCCGTTCTACCTTCGCTCTACCCAAGGGAACCATGCCGACTAAGCGCGTCAAGGGCAAGAAGAAGCTCAAGTCCATCAAGGCCAAGCAGACCGATGCGATGGGCAGCAAGCGCCGCTTGGCCAAGCTCGGCAAGGAGCAGCGCAAGGGCATGCGCGGCTCTGCGGCCAACTACATCACGCGCAGTCAGGCGCTCAAGCGGCTGCAGGTGTCGCTCAAAGACTTCCGTCGTCTGTGCATCTTGAAGGGAATCTACCCTCGCGAGCCCAAAAAGAAGCCCTCGGGCAAGGATAAGACGTACTACTACCTCAAAGACGTCATGTTCCTGGCGCACGAACCGGTTCTTGAAAAATTCCGGGCGTTTAAAACGTTTATGAAAAAAGTGAAAAAAGCCATGGGCAAGAAGGACTACGAGGACGCCAAGCGCAAGCACGAGAACCGCCCTACCTACGAACTGGACCACATCGTTAAGGAGCGTTATCCTCGCTTTGTGGACGCTCTAGGCGATCTGGACGACGCGCTGTGTCTCGTGCATTTGTTCGCTTTGATGCCTACGGGCAACGGAGTGCACGCTGAGGTCACGAGTATGTGTCTGCGTCTTGTGCGTGAGTGGCAGAACTACATTGTAGCCACCAGAGCGCTGACCAAGGTGTTTGTGAGCATTAAGGGCATCTACTACCAAGCCAACGTGCAGGGTCAGACCATCACGTGGCTCGTGCCCCACCAGTTCACCCCTACAGTGGACAAGCGTGTGGATGTGCGTGTCATGCTCACATTCCTCGAGTTCTACGAGGTTCTACTCAAGTTCGTGAACGCCCAGCTCTACATGCAGATCGGCGTGGCGTATCCTCCCAAGATCAACCTCCAGTTGGACGCTGCGGGTGCTCAGTTGGCTTCTCTTGAGCTTGAACGAGTCAAAAAAGAAGAGAATGAAGAAGAGACGGAAGAACAAGAAGAACAAGAGCCGTCTACGGACATTTCTCAACAGCAGAAGGAGTCCGAGAAGAGGATCAAGACTCTCAATGCTATCAAACACGACAACGTTGAAGAGTACGAAGAAGAAGAAGCAACGTATGGAGAGATGAGCGAGCCGCTTGAAGCTGCTTTTGCCTCGAACGAGCTGGCAGCGCAGATCTACAGCGAGAAACGCAAGGAACGCAGCGAGAAGAGCTTGTTCAGTGGCTTGACGTTCTTCCTGTCGCGTGAGGTGCCTGCTGGTTGTCTGGAGCTGGTTCTACGCTCTCACGGCGCCACGTTGGGCTGGGATGGAGAAGGCTCTCCGTTCGACGAGAAGAGCACTCGTATCACGCACCATATCATGGACCGGCCGCACCAGGGTCATCGCTACTTTAACCGCGAATACGTGCAGCCGCAGTGGGTGTTTGACTCGGTGAACAACGGCATATTGCTGCCTTTGACGCGTTACGTGCCTGGTGCTGAGCTACCGCCTCATCTTTCGCCGTTCGTCAATGATCAACAAGAAGGGTACACGCCGGAGTACAGGAAGGAGCTGGACAAGCTCAAGTCGGCGTCGCAGGTGTTGCGTGAGGTTGGAGCTGTGGGCGATGAGGAAGCCTCGGACTCTGAAGAAGAAGACGCAGAGGAGCAGGAGGAGGCCTACGCTGCTGATCTTAAGGCTGAGATGGATGGTCAGGATAAGGAGGACAGTGAAGCGGATAGTGACGACGATGAAGAAGAGGAAGAGGAAGAGAAGGAAGAGAAGAGTCTTAAGCGCAAGGCTGAGCCATCGACTGAGAAGAAGTCGAAGCGTGTTAAGAAGGAAGAGGAGGCTGCCGAGCTCAAGGAGCTGGCCAAGACGATGATGTCGAAGAAGGCCAAGCGTCTGTATGACCGCATGCAGTACGGTCTGGGCAAGAAGGCCGACAAGATTCAGAAGCTGGAGGACAAACGTGCCAAGATCGAAGCTGAGAAGGACAAGCCGAAAGAGGCTGAGACTGCAGCGACCAAGGAGGTCTCCAAGAAGCGCAAGCGGAAGACCAAGGCCAAGAACGCCAATTAGACTCTTAATTGCCAATGTATTCATCTGTTTCACACTAACATGAACCATTTACTGCACGGATCCGTTGCAAGTTTTTGTTGGCTTGTTGGCAGTCGCTGACGGGCAAAAGCTCGACGAAAAGTATTCGAACACAAGCACAAGACGAGAATTCGAGCTCACCAAACTGCGCGTTGTTACGATAACTACAGACGCTTGAATCTCTGCTGGTTCATACGCCAGCTTGTTGGCAGCTGCGTAATGCTCGTCAATAAGGGGCGCAAAACCATTCTTGTACGTGAGCACAAGCGCCATCGACCAAAAGATCCTCACTTTGAATATCTCATCCTCATCCTCGTCATTACCACAAGTAGCACTCTGCCACCAGCGGAAAAGTACAGCTGCTACAAATACGTCGTTCTTTCCGTCTCGAGCGTCGTGACGTCGGTCTTTGTAACATCTAGGCAGCGGGTTTGGCCTTGGCTTCAGCTTGCCACTTCTTTCGAAGTTTCTTCGCTAACTTAGCTACTTTATCGTTGCTGCCATAACCCAATCAATTACACAGTTAGAGCTGCCATCGTCTTCGTAAAACTTGCTGCAGTACAATACCGTACCTGGACTTGCGCAGTTTGGACACCGAGATTCCAACTTTCGAGTCGATGATGTCTTGAGTATCCAGCGTCATACTGTGAAGCTGTTCGAGCGCAGCCATCTGTTTGCTGTGAATCTTGTGCTCGTCAGTGCCGTCACTATGTTGGTCCAAAACCCGATTCAGCGTCTTAAGAGTCTTGAGTGGATTTGAGCCGGAATCTACGATAGAAAAGACTCATCAGAACTCCACCATTGGTCTCTAGAACTGGTAGAAACTCACCGTTGTCTTTCGACTGCTCATTCTGCTTCATCCACTTTTGCCGAAGTTCGTGTGCTTTAGCAGAAACCTTGTCATTCCTGCAACAAAATGAAGAACCAATTAAACAACCAATACCTTATAAGGAACACCTTAATCACAAAACGTACCCATGCTGGCGTAAGTTGGACACAGTGCGTGCAATTCCCGTCTTCTTCAAGTGATCTATTGTCAAAGGCATCTACAGAACAAAAAAGTCAAATAATAGACCCTCTCTTCAAGCCACATTGCAGAACGTACCTCGCCCAGCTGGTTCAAACACACCAGCAACTCGTCATGTGACGTCTCCGAGTCCTCCAACTTGGTCTTGAGCTCCAGAATCTCTTCCTTCGTGATGGGTTTGGGCGCTGGAACCAGCTCCTCGACGTTCCACTTTTTCACCAACAGCGTCACCAGATCCGAGATCTTCGACGACCTGTGCGCTCGCAGCTTCACGAGTCTAGGCTGCAAAGTCGACGTCGCCAGCACGTCCTTGTCTACACTGTCTAACGTCTTCAACGATTCCAGCGCGTCCATGATCTTGGGCTCTAATTCCAACGCCAGCGACAGATTCTTCGACGCTGCTTCAAGCTCCTTCTTCATCCTCTCAACGCCAGTTTCTTCATCCACAGCCTCCTCTTCTTTCTTCACGGTAACGTCAGGTGTCACTGGTACGACCGGTTCGCTCGGTTCCACCTTAACTTCAGTCTTCACTGCATCATCAATAGGCGCCGTAGTCTCCTCAGGCGCAGTGGAAGTCGAGTCAGCTGCGTCTTCCTCCTCCATGGACGCAATAACTCTCGCCACTCCTTCTTTAATCGACGCCTTGTGGTGACGCAGATCCATGTGCAGTCGGTCCTCCAGCAGCTTCCGCACCGTCTTGGTCGTCATCTCCTCAAACGGGCAGTTCACTAGGATCCAGCGGATCTCCTTCTCCAGGACAATACTCAGCGCCTCGGTCGTCATATCCGGTGGGGGAGGCTTCTTCTCTTCCGTGGGTTCTTTAACTACAGACTGGCTCTTGACGTCCGTGCCCGACGTCTTGGCTACTTTCGGTGACGTCTTCTTCGCTGACTCGCTCTTGCGCTTCTTGTCTTTCTTCTCCTTCTTCACTTTGTCTTTCTTCTTTTTCTCTTTTTTCTCCTTTCTCTTCCGCTTCTTCTCTTCGTCATCGTCTTCCGGAGCGTCGTCGTCCTCGTCCATAGGCTCGTCCTCGTCCATCTCGGGGTCCACAGCCACTTCTTGAGGCACCAGTTCGGGCGGTGGAGGCTCCAGTGTCGGGTCTAGATCGGACGGTACCATATGCTGCGGTAGACGGATGTCCTCGGGCTGTGATAGATACTCCTCGGCCTCATGTACCGCATCCAAGAGCTCCTCCATCACCCCTTTCTTCTTAGCCAAGTGCTTAGGGTGGCCTTTAAGGAATTGGTCCTTCTGCGGACAGTCCCATGGCCGCAACACGCCCTTCTTCAGCCCCACTAGTGAGCTACGAAAAGTATCAGTTAGAGTAGTACTCTAATTGGCCCCGTAATTTCCAGCCAGGGTACGTACAAGTCATGCGAGCCGAAGTAGTAGACGACGATAAAGTCGTTCGGAAAGTCCCGCGCCTTCTTCAGGATCTTCTTGTGGCCGCTGCCCAGAAGGTGCAGGTTCGGTCGGAGCTTGAACACGTCGCAGATGTACACGGGCCACCAAGGGTACCCCTCCAGGATGTACCAGCCCACTGAGTTGGGCACGATCTCCTCCGCCATACTCTCGTTTTGGCGCGAACGTTAGAGACTGACGGTGTTCGCGAGCGGGACTATTTCCAACCTCTAAAATAGTCCTGGACCTCCCATTGGATGAAGCACAAATAGTGTTTCAGCGAATAGAAAGCATCGGACTATTCTATTTTTATTCTGAAAAATATTTTTCTTTAAAAAAACGGCTTTCTGTTCACTTTGATTTTGGTTTCACTATGGTGGACGGAATCGTGTGTGCACTTTTTTCGAAAACGTTGTTTCGAAAAGCGCTTTCTTTCATATTTGCCTCGCAATAGTGACAGGTCACGATATCACTGTAAACCGGTGGCTAGGATCCTCCCCCTTTCCAATTCGACTCGATATCTTTACGGCCAGTAGTCAAAGTGGATTAACGATGCCTTCGGACGACGAGCGCAGTGTGAGCGACGTGAGCGACGTGGAGGAGGAGGTGCAGACCCCGCCGGAGGAGGTCGAGGACTGCAGCAACTCAGATGTGGTCACCAAGTACAAACTGGCGGCCGAGATCGCGCAGTCGGCGCTGCAGGGCGTGCTCTCGCAGCTCGAGGCTGGTAAGGACGTGGTGGAGCTGTGCAAGTTCGGCGATCTGATCGTGGAGCAGCGCTGCGCCGGCATCTTCAAGAGCAAGAAGGTGGACAAGGGAGTGGCCTTCCCCACATCCATCTCGGTCAACGAGATCCTGTGCCACTACTCGCCTCTGGCCAATGAGTCCATGACTGTGAAGGCCGGCGACTGGGTCAAGATCGACCTGGGCTGCCACATTGATGGCTACATTGCCGTCGTGGCCCACACGGCTATCGTTCCCGCCGAGGGCTCGGCTGCTGACGCCGAGTTCCCTGAGCTTAAGGGCGAGGAGGCCGACGTGCTCAAGTGTGCCCACGACGCTGTGGAGCTGTGCGCGCGCCTTATTAAGCCTGGCAACACCAACTTGCAGGTGACTGAGGCGCTGACGAAGCTCGAGGAGTCGTACGGCGTTAAGAGTCTGCAGGGAACGCTTATGCACCAGCTGAAGCGCTTCGTGATCGACGGCAACAAGATCATTGCCCAGAAGATGGACGTGGAGAATCGTACCCCCAAGGTTACGTTCGAGCCCAATGAGGTGTACACTATTGATGTGTGCTACACCACCGGCGGTGACAAGCCCGTGAACAGCGAGCGCCGCACCACGGTGTTCAAGCGCCAGGTGGACAAGCAGTACCGTCTCAAGATGAAGGCTTCGCGTTATGTCTTCAAGGAGATCAACAACAAGTTCCCCACTCTGCCCTTCACCATTCGCGCCTTTGAGGACGAGAGCCAGGCTCGTATGGGTGTCGTCGAGTGCGTCAAGCACGACCTGCTGCAGGCGTACCCTATCCTGGAGGGCCGCGAGGGCGATAAGGTGGCTCACTTTAAGGTTACGGTGCTGCTGCTGCCTAACGGCACCACTAAGATCACGGGCCTCCCATTCCCCAGTGACAAGGTGCACTCGGAGAAGACCGTAGACGACGAGACTGCCAAGATTCTTGCTACTTCTTTGAAGAAGAAGAACAAGAAGAAGAAGAAGAAAACGACCGCTTAAGGTCGTCACTTCTGCTGTCCTCGTCGCTGCTTAGCGGATGATGATGCTGCAGCGAGAGACTTGGCGATGCTTCATTCCTTTCAGGTTGAAATCGACGGCGAAGCAAGCGAATCGGGGAAAATCAAAGTCGTAGCGTGGGTTCTCGTCCTTCTTCTTTTCCTTGCGGCTGCTGCCGCAGCAGCGAAGGAGGAAGCCAATAGCTCGTTTCTTCGGAAAGCAATAAAATATTTCCTTTTCCCCTTGGACGGTTGTGCTATCACTTTTTCATTGCTTGACTTGCGTTTACTTGGACTTCAATGCAACGATGTACCCGTCCGTTTGTGAGTTTAAGATCGATGGAGGGATGGATAAGCACCATCCTCAGCTTCGATAAATGAACTCCTGGAACACCGGAACGGTGATGATCTCAAACTCCATCCGTAGACTGGGTGAATTAAGTGGTCGCTGAAAATTCTGATTACATGTAGTAGGGAATCGAATGCTACAATTTGAGGTGCAGTTCCAGCTGCGGGGAAGCGAAGAACGAGTGCCGCGGGGAGTACATGCATGGGCATGGTGCAGCAGTGAATGCTTTGTATTTCTGGCGATCAGACCGCAGTGGCTACATTCACAATAGCCGACAAATATTGAACTGAAGTCAATATTTACAATACTGAGATTGTAAATATTCCCAAAAAAAATGTCGAGACTTTTTGAATCGTTGGGAACCTTTACAATTGCTGACAAATATTGTATTACTGAGAACAAAATGTTATGATTGGGAGAAGCCAATCAGATGGTGTGAAAAGGACAACTTCAACACGGTTTCCTTTTTCGCAGTTGTGGACTCTGTCTCAATTTGCCATGGACATTGGCCATGGACTGTCTCCATTGGTCATGGACTGAGTTAGCAGAGAGCTGCGTCGCCTAGCACCTTGATACCGAAAGTAGTCATGCTGCTGCGTCTACGAAGATGTTCAAGTATTTGAAAGACGGCTGATCCGTGAACTCCAGGCTGAAAGTGCCGACATTACCTCCATGCCTACCATATCACAGCGGATGCAGGAAAAAACGTTCACCATTGTGTCGTACGTGCTGCTGGTGCAAGCCTGCATGAAGATCGCAAATAAGGTGAATTAAAATGAAATGCGCTGAAAATTGCTAGGAACGCATTGCAATACATGACATAGCTATCAAATACTGTTGACACTAACACAACGACGGTGACGTTACCAGTCAAGCGTGGCAGGTGATCTCGACACCTCCGGCACTACAGGGGCATCGCCGTCCTTTGCAACGAACTTGGAGGTTGCCAAACGTGCGTTTACCACATCCATGGGTGGTAACAGGACGTAAATGATGCCGTCCTCTTCCTTGGTATCGAAAGTCTGAAGACGGAAGTCATCGCCACTGATGCAGCATCCATCACTGAGATCGAAGTTGCGTTTGTGCATGGGGCAAGCCACTTTCGGTCTGCCGTCCAGATCGCCCACGATACCCTGAGCCAACACGAACGAGTGGTCATACGGGCACATGTTCTGCGTGGCATACCAGGATACCTTCTCGATGCCGTTGCAGCTCTCCGTAATGTTAAAGATGGCCAACTGTGACTCGCCGTACAGCACCGCACCACCGCCGTTCATATCGAAACGGTCCTTGCTACCAAAGGAGACCCATTCCGTCTCATCGAGATCGGATAACACTGAGGTGGTTGATGCTGGAGACGAAGACTCGGTGCCGGTTCCACTGCTGCCGGTCTTAGCGTGTGCCACAAACGTCGGTATGCGCTGATCTCTAACGGTTTGCATTTGGACTTCCTTTTGGGTTTTGTTAGTGTTCTTGAACTGTGCGAACTGAGCCATGAGTTCAGGCGACTCGATCACCTTCTTCCACTCGCACTCGTAGGTTCCGACCAGGTAACTCATCTGCTTCTCTAGTGTGGCACAAATACCCAGCGAGTCCTCCATAACCACACGACGAAGCTGTTCAATGCCGCCTTCCAGTGCATCCAGCCACTTGGATGTGCGCTGCAGACGGTCGGCCGTCATGATGTAGTACATGATGTACCGATCCAGGTACTTCACAGCCAATTCTTGTGGAACATCAGAGGCTAGTAGCGTAGCATGACGTGGATTCGTGCCGCCATTGCCTCCCACGTACACATTGTATCCTTGATCAGTGGCGATACAGCCGAAGTCCTTGCTGCGAGCTTCAGCACACTCACGAGTGCATCCGGAGACGCCTCCCTTGAGTTTATGCGGTGAACGGATGCCTCGGTAGCGGTTCTCGAGGAAGATTGCGAACCCTACCGAGTCCTGTTGGCCGTAGCGACACCACGTCGTACCCACACAGCTCTTCACTGTTCGCAGTGCCTTGCCGTACGCATGACCCGACTCAAAACCAGCACCCACCAGCATCCTCCAGATCTCGGGCAAGTCCTGCTTCTGGGCGCCGAACAGATCCACGCGTTGTCCACCGGTAATTTTGGTGTACAGATCGAACTTCTTGGCAACTTGACCAAGCACAATAAGCTTGTCAGGCGTGATCTCTCCACCAGCTACGCGTGGTACAACAGAGAATTGACCCGATTTCTGCAGGTTGGCCAAGAACCGGTCGTTCGAGTCCTGAAGTGCAGCACGATCTCCTTTGAGGATATGCCCGTTCTGAAGACTGGCAAGGATGGAGGCGATTGTGGGCTTGCAGATTTCACATCCGTAGCTACGAGGATCGTGCTGTTTGCGGCCGTGCTTGGCCAAGACTTCAGCGAATGTGGCGTACTGTTCTACTTGAATGATCTGGTAGAGCTCCTGGCGCGAATAAGCGAAATGTTCGCACAGAGATTTGTCAACTTCAGCGCCGGCAGCAGCAAGTTCGGCTTCCAGAATGTCTTTCACCATGGGCATGCAGCCTCCACAGCCTGTGCCAACGTTGCAGACTTTCTTTACGTCTCCGAGCTTCGTTAATTTCTTGTCCTTGATGGCCTTACAGATGTCTCCTTTGCTCACGTTGTTGCACGAACAAACTTGAGCTTCGTCCGGTAGATCCAGTACAGTATTACCGCCATCACCGCCTCTCTTCCCAAGTAGGATTTCGTTCGGCGGGTCTACCAAAGGTTTGGTATCTTTCTGCTTGTACATGAGAGACAGCCGCACAAAGTCACTCGTGTCACCTACCAGAATTCCACCCAGGAGTTTGCTCCCATCCGATGAGAAGAAGAGCTTCTTGTACACCTTCTCGAGCGGATTATTGTAGGTCAGAGCCTCGAACGGCTCCTTGATGAACTCTGGGAAATAGTCACCAAACGAGCCCACCTCCATCCCCATAAGCTTGAGCTTAGTAGAGATATCTCCACCGGGGAATGTGATACGATTCTCTAAAGATTCACAAGTGAAGTTCTTGGCCAAGATGTCTGCCATTTCGTATCCTGGGGCGACGAGACCGTACGTGACGTTGCGGTGCGAAATGCACTCCCCAATACCGTACACATCTGGTTCACTGCACTCCAAGTAGTCGTTGATGAGGATCCCTCCCCGTTTTGCAAGCTCGAGACCACTGGAATGGGCCAACTCGTCGCGTGGCTGGATTCCAGTAGCGAAAATGATCATGCACACGTCGTCAAAGCGCTCACCGTTGGTGAACGTCACTGCCTCCACACCGTTCTCCTCCGTCCCGATGATCTCTTGGGTTGATTTTTCGTAGAGCACGTCCATCCCAAACTTGTTGACGATCTCGTTGTGAAGAACTTTAGCTCCATCGGCGTCAAGTTGACGCGACATCAGTCGAGTGCCGCGGTTGATGATCCGTACGGACACGTTCAGGTCGTGGACGGCCTTAGCGGCCTCCAGTCCCAGAAGACCGCCGCCAATCACCAACGCGTACTTCTTCGCGGCCCCAGCAGACTCAAGTTTAGCTTGATTCTCGGCATGTGCGATGATGCTATTGAGATCAGCGATGGAACGGTACACGAACACCCCGTGTAGGATTACACCAGGAAGCTGAGGCATCAAGGCACTAGCACCCGTAGCGATCACAACGCGGTCGTACGGCACCTCAAATTGCTGCGGTACATCGCCACCCAGTCGCTGGCATAGCAACTTCTTGTTCTTCGTATCCAATGCCAAAGCTTGGGTGTTGGTCATGAGTTCGATCTCGTTTTCAGCATACCAGTTCGGTGGCGCCAACTTTAGCTTGTCGATGCTCAAATGCTCGAAGTACTCGGTAAGCAGCATGCGGTTATAGTGCTGAATGGGCTCTTCTCCGATAGACACGAGCGTGAAGTGCTTACTGGTATCGTACTTGCGGAGCCGTTCCAGGAACCGGTGGCCTACCATGCCGTTGCCCACAACCACGACCACCTCGGTCATATTGAATTCCACGAAGGTGGGTGGTGGGTGAACTGTTGTGCACTCGGAAGATTGGAAAATGAACCACCACCGGCAATCCGTTATTCAAAGCAGAGCTCGAAAGAGTGGTGACTCACCGTAGATGACGCATGGTGCACAGATTGCAGTGCTCAACAAGGCGATGGCGTGACGCGCTTTCTCTGCCCAATCCGACCACGGCAACTTCAGAAAGCATCGCCTGTCTGTAGCGTCACCAATCCGAAAGAGGGATGGGCGTTTGCGCTTGGGACTGAGTCATCCGAAATTCGCGAACGATGTGAACGTGCTGGACCACAGGAATCACGGGATAATGGTGGATATGGCTATTAGTAGTACTGCAGGGACTCGCTTAGCGAATCTCCTGTATGCTGCGCCGCTGCTGCGCGCAGGGTGACTTAGCCGACAAAACCGCTATCAATTCAATTCAATTGGATATGAGGAACCAGAGGTGCAAGGTGCTTGGTGCAGGCACCTTTGCTTGACCTATGCAACTAGGCAGAAGGAGCACCGTGTTTGTAGGTGAAGACGGCGCTGACGGATGAGTGACCTTAATGCTATCCCCATTTAGAACTCATTTTTTTATTTTAGTTAAACAAAGGAGTATGGCATTTAAAATGCGGTGGTCTGCGTCTTGAGATCGTAGTTCAGCTTGAGCAGCGCCGGCTTACAGGCGTACTCAATCATACCTTCGGGTCCACACATGCCCACGTGATCAGCATCCGAGCCGATGATGTTCTTCACCATGGCGAAGTTGAGTCGACTTTTGCCGTATGCCCACCCTCGAACAATAGGATCGTTCTTGTCGAGCTGTTCCAGGTCGGACAGCGTGTAGAAGATCCGACATTGACTCGGTCGCAGCTTTTGTAGGGTTTCAAGCTCCTTTCGGAGCAGCAAGTCACGCTCCGATCGTACGCAATAGATCAATGCAACCTTGGTCTGATCCTTTGCGTTTTCAAGAATGGCGCGCATGACCTGGTAGACGGGCGTGATGCCTGTTCCGCCGGCGATGAATCCGAACTTGTTGACGTGGAAATTGGTAGATTCGAGAGAGAAACTGCCTTCCCCATGATAGGTGAAGTGGCCCAATGGTCCCTTGATCTGAATCTGTTGACCAAGGTGCAAGCCATCAAGATACTGCGAGAAGAGCCCTCCTTCTGGGTGTACAGGGTTGTCCCCTGCAAAGTAGACTTTGATAAGGAAAGACACGAATCCTCGGTCTTCGTCGCTCTCGGAAGAAATTGGTGTGTACGCACGCACGATGGTCTTCCCGTTGATATTTGCGTACAGGAAAACGTGGTTGCCTACGGGAAGTCCGAGTCTCAGATCCTTGGCAGGAAGAGCAAATTTGAAGATGCGTGCGTCGTGGCTGACCACCTCTCTCGAGATCAGTACGATAGGCACCTTTGTAGCACCTTTGAGCGCCACATCCGTCTCTTCCTGGTCTGCTGAGGACGACGCTGTATCGCTGGTCCCAGTGTCGTCGTCCGTGCTTGGACAACGGCCGATGCAGTATTTCTTCAGCATCAGCCAAGCTTTGGTAGAGTGAATGCTCTCAAACTCATCCGTACAGTCAGTGCCGCCACACAGCAGAATACTGGTGGCTCCACCTGGGTGTTCATCGAGAAACGGCGTCGCGTCGTATACCAGACCACGACAAATGAACCAGCAGCTCTCGTTGGTGTTGTGCTTAGCTACTTCATCTGCAGAGATCAGAGGCAGCTCGCTGAACTCATCTGCTGTCAAACCAGGTTTTGGTGTTGCATCACTGCTCGTATCAATCAGTTCAACCTGGAGCTTCTTGCCGCGAATTGGTTCGTTGTCGTTTGTCATGATCCGTTCTTTGGTCATCCAACCACCTTTCTGGTTTCCTGCTTGAGTAGGGTGCTCGAACCGCAGCGTGTTCGTGCCCTGTTCGTGGTGGATCTTGACGCGATACCAAGGGTTATTCATCATGCCCATGACGTTCCAAGTAGGGAACTCTGGCATGAGGTTCATCGAGCTGTCCCAAGCTCGAGCACACACCTCTCGGGCTCGAAGCAGACTGCTAACTTGCACGGCCAACTCGTAGTGCACCCAGCACCACATTTTGCCGTACTTGCTTGGCCTCTCGTGGTAAATGATGTGAGCGAGTTGCCACGTTGCGCCATCGTCCAGCGTCACCTCTACTCGAATCACTCGTCGACCCCCACCTGAATACGCGTACCCCTTAATCGTGTACGTTTCAATGTCATTAACCGTGTCGTCTTCACTGAGAGCCAACAAGTCGTCATGGTTTGGTTTTATGATCGCGGCGTTGACATTGAGCTCCATGATCGCGTACGGCGACTTTGACCACCAACCTTCCGCCGTTGCAGTCTCAGCAGTGACGTGCGACGGCAGCACTCGGTTGTCCATAATGTGGTGGTGGTTGGTGGACTCTTGGTCGCTCACATGGATCCGTGCGAGCCACTTGACCATGCGACCGCCGATGTGACCCGGGATAATGAGGCGTATTGGAAAACCGTGATCGGGGGTGAGCAGCTCGCCGTTGGCTTTCCACGCCACCAGCACGTCGCACGCCGGGTCCAGTGCTGTACTGGCGCGAATGCACGTGCCGTATTTGTCGTGCGGTAAGTCTTCGATGCCCTCAAACCATACCCACTGTGCCTTCTCGCGGTCGACGCCACAAGCAGTCAGCAGTACGTGAAGCGGGACACCGGTCCACTCGGCCGTAGAGCACCCGGCAGCGCCCCAACTGAAGCCGATGGTCTTCTTGATCATATTTTGTTCCTTGCGGCGATTACCGGCGCATACCAGCAGCACCGGAAACGTCACGGTCTCCTTTACGAAGGTGGTAACCAGTTCGTCCATACCGAATGTGCGCGGCTTGTTCACCAGTCCGTCGATTGAGAACGTGTGCGTGTTCCAATCGAGTCGCGGCACAGGACCGTGGTTGCGAACGTAGTGCAAGGCCATGGGTGTGATGAAGGTGCTCGTGTATTTGAGCGGGGGTTCGCTGTTGAACGGGTGTCGTCCCGTGAGCCGGATCAGCTCCGGGTGTCGAGGTACCCACTCGTCCGGTGTGCCGACATCTCTTGGATCAATCTGCGCCATGGTCTCACTTACGCGGAGAATTGCAATGTGAGCACTCCATGGAGAAGCACATTTGTGCCCAAGCAGTTAGGATGACTCACCCGCTCGCATTGTGTCTTTCACCAATGCAACCGCATGTTCCGGTTTCGCTGTGCGTTTTTATTGGACCACGTCGCCGCCGCGGCATGTCTTGATTTTGGGATGACTCAAATCCTTGTAAAGATGGGCTGCGCTCGAGCGTGAACAAGAGCGGTTGGATCGATCGGATGACGGCGGGAAGTGGGGCCGTTGGGATGTTGCCGGCTAAAGCACCAACATCGGCGTCGATCTCGAAGAGATTGCGCTAGCCGCTCCCCCGCCACCGGAAGCCAACGTAGATCTCAAGCGCGTCATGACCGCGAGAGGCCAATCAGTCCATCGTTCGCGATGCTCACGCACGGCTAGTCACAGTTCCTCCAGGCGCCTGTCGTTTTAGGATCTCACCCCCGGAATCGATTGAGATGCACCGGCCTCCAGTAACGAGTCGTGCACTGAACACGCATAATCGCTAGAAACTTCAAATTCACGACCCAGTGGATATTAAGGCTGACTCACGAAGGTGATCAATCTGGAGCATGACCAAGTGCGCGTGATCTCCCCTCTGTGCGTGACGCAGCGAGTGTCGGTACAACAACGGTTCATAAGGGTAAGCTTTTAAACTCCGTCTGTTGTCGATGTGCGACCACGCTCCGGCCGTTTGAACGAGCAACGCTGTTGTCTTTTACGGATGACTCATATCAACATCGTTCCGCTAGCTCGACCCAACCTCACTTCTCGATTTGCCACGCGCGGCACAACCACCACCAACCATGCAATCCCCAGACCAGTACGTCGGGTTGGTCTCACCTTCACTACACGCGGACGCCGGCGTCCGCCAGCGTCGCACCGACTTTCCAATCCGAACGGACCCGTTGCAGAATGACAAGGCTTCGGAGATCAAGCTGCTCAGTGTGGCACGTCCTCACATGAGAGCCTTCCACTACGCGTGGCTGTCTTTCTTCTTCGCTTTCTTCGGCTGGTTTTCCATCCCTCCTCTGATGCCCACTATCAAGAAACAACTCGGTTTAACTGCTGACCAAGTTTCCAATTCCAACATCGTGTCCGTGGCAAGCACCATTCTCGGACGTGCTGTCGGTGGTCCGATGTGCGATCGCTATGGCTCCAGGACGGTACAGGCCGTGCTATTGGTTGTCGGTGCGATCCCCGTGGCCTCAGCCTCACTCGTGACGAGCTACACGGGGCTCATGTTCGCTCGGTTCTTCATTGGTCTCGTCGGTTGCTCCTTCATTGCAACGACATATTGGACCTCCACCATGTTTACTAAAGAAGTCGTGGGTAGCGCCAACGCCCTCGCTGCTGGATGGGGGAACCTCGGTGCCGGTGCTACCACCCTGATCACACCTCAGCTTTTCAATCTTGTCACCACTGGCGGAGCTCTGTCCGACAACATGGGCTGGCGCGTAGCTCTCCTCTTCCCAGCACTTTTCATGGTCATCGTCGGTGTCGCTCTCTACTTTAATTCAGATGACTGTCCGCAAGGACAATACAAGGACCTCCGCAAAAACTCCACTCTTAGCACTGCAGCGACGAAACCTGCCGTCGACATGAAGCAGAGTCTACTGCATGTCGCCAAGATGCCGGTCACCTGGATCCTGGCTTTCCATTATGCGTGCTCCTTCGGTGTTGAACTCCAGGTACACAACGTACTCACTGAATACTACTACGAGGACTTCACCTACCCAAACTGCGACCCTGAGACTGACGCGAACGAGTGTCGACGTCTGACTCAAAGTCGAGCCACGCTCATCTCGTCGCTCTTTGGCTTGATGTGCATATTCGCACGCGCATTAGGCGGGTACCTCTCGGACGTGGCAAACCGCCGCTGCGGAATGAAAGGCCGGATTGGAGTGCAGTTTATCTCCTTTGCCGGCCAGGCTGTCTTCCTGTACGTGTACAGCACGACGAAGAATCTGTCGACCAGTATTCCTCTCTTGGTCTTCTTCGGCATCTTCGTGCAGGCCTGCACCGGCAGCACATACGGCATCGTGCCGTATGTTCTACCAGCCTTCACGGGCGCCACATCTGGCTTTGTCGGGGCTGGAGGCAACGTTGGAGCTCTGTGCTGGAGTCTGATGTTCAAGGGGATCGGCAACCGCGCGACGTCCTTCAAGTATTTGAGCATTTTCGTAGCCGCAGCAGCATTAACTACTTTCGGTATCAAGGTGCCTGGCAACGCAGCTCTCTGGGAGAAAGATGACTCGGTCCACGGCGGCCTCGCACCAACGGAGGTGGACGATGACAGCGTCCACAACAACAAGCAAGCAGTGTAAGGATCACGAGTTGAAGTTGTCCTTTTCGCACCATCTGATTGGCTTATCGAATTAAAGCATTTATTTTCTCAGTTATACAATATTTGTCAGCAATTGTAAATGTTTTCAACAATGACGATTTTTTTTTCAATTATAGGTATTTGTAAACGTTACCTAAAGTTTGGCAGTTGTTTTTAATGGTGCGAGCAGTTCAAACTGTGATCTCCAAGATAAGACACAATTTGGCGAATTTGCACGCAAAGTATGACGGTGACTAGCACCATCCACCGAGTGTTCGCGCGAATATCTATATCCGCGGTGTTGAAAAATGACGAAATGAGTGCCGAGTTAGATTCAAAATTCACGTCATGTAGGGTAGACAAAATCTCCTGGTTCAGCGTGGTCTGAGTTGATCCATGAGAGTGGTACCATGGACACACGTCTGCAGCGACGACACTATCACTGCGGTGGGTCAAGCCTTCTGATGGGGGTGCGGCTACGACTCGCGAAGTATAGGCGGTGCTTCTGGTTATTAGAGCTATCTCTATGACTTCAGCGTCACTTGTGTGTGTGTGTGTGTGTATGGGGGGGGGGGGTCTTTATGATAATTGGCGGAAAGGAGGCCAGCTAATTAAGGCGAAGCAGAACGACAGTCGGGCGTAGTGGAAGGTTCAGATGTGAAGACAAATTTGTGAGCAACGTGATTTCCAAAGACTCGTCAGTTTGCAGTTGGCCAGACTATGATGAAGCAGTGCGACGCGCAACTTGCGACCAGCGTTTTAAACTGCCCCTTCTTGCTTGCGTGTTAGAATGGTACCTGGAGAAACGCCGTGTTGAAGATATCGATTCGCTTAGGCTCGGAAAGCCGTTAGGTTGATGTGCCACCTGCACCGCGTGTCTATGCTTGAGCTCATCTTCGGTAGGGCAAAAATTATGGACATGATGCTGCACCTAAGAGAAAGTGTTTCGAAGAAGAAAGGCGAGGCGGTCTTCGTCACTGACAAATCGTCAGTGCCGAAGGTTATGGGGCTCCTTCACCCTCTGCTGGTGGAGTACTGCAGTCGTATAAAAAAAGCTTTGGAGACTGGTGGGGGGGGGGGGGGGGCACAACTCGACGGGGATGATTGTGTTAGAGTTCAGGTATCGTAGATACTTTTAACGGAAACACTGGAGCCCAGGATTATTTTTTGGAAACCGATATCTTTTCGTGCTTTTTTATGTGAACGAAATTGATTAAACTCATTTAGCACAATAAACCGCCAAAAAAGAGCGCTGAAAGTTTGAAATTTCAAAATATTTCTTTAGAAAATACGTTTGTGCTAAAATATACAGTGTCATATAGTTCACAATGCAGGTCGTGCTGTAAGTTCAGGTTCTTTCGGTTGCTGCCTGCACGAGGTGCGCATTGCTGCTTTGCAGAGGATGCGGCGGCCCCCCGTTTGTGGTGGACAGCAACTACACGTTTCATCACTTTTCCTCCAAATGCTGTGTTGACATCTTTGGACTGGCGTCTGACGTTTATCTGATTTCAAGTTCGGCAATCGGCATAGTAGGATGCCAGCTCGTCGCGCCACACACCAAAACGACCAGTTCATGCGCTCCGTTAAGAGACCAAATAGCTGTACCGACGACGGTTAGCCCGACGATGCTTCAGAAAACGATGAAAACCAGCGTCGCATGATGCGTTGGAAGTGCCTAAGATCGAATAGGGGATTCGAAATTGTTCAGACTCGCAACAGAGTGCAACCCTCGTGGACTGGTTACCACCCAACTGAACTCCAAGACAGGCCGATGAGTTCGGTACAATGATACCCACATGGTTACCCACCTACCTGCTCACTTTACCTTCTTCTTTGGAACGCTCAGAACAGCATTTCCATTCGGGGGGTGACTCGATCCTGCCTCAGTAACGATGTCTAGAGCTCCACACACGCTAATTGATCTCGGGCATCCGATCTCCACTCGCACTAACACGATCGCTGAAACCCCGAGGCCCCCGCTGGATCTGGGAATCTCCAACATTTCGAGAACCACCGATCACAAAGCTACCTCGTACCATGGCATGTCGACGGATCCGCACCGTCAGATCCCGATGCTGCAGTCAACCCGCCCTCGCCCTTTCTCCTTTGACATCTACACTGATCCACAGCAGGGTGACAAGGCCACCGAAATTCGACTATTCAGCTTCCAGCGCCCGCACATGCGGGCCTTCCATTACGCATGGCTGTCGTTTTTCATTGCGTTCTTCGGTTGGTTCTCGATCCCACCGATCATGCCGACCATCAAGAAACAGCTCAATTTAACGGACGACCAGGTTTCCAACTCAAATATTGTGTCACTTTCCAGTACCATTATCGGTCGACTAATTGTTGGGCCCCTTTGCGATCGCTACGGAGCACGCACTATTCAATCTGTGCTGTTGGTCGTTGGAGCTGTCCTCGTCGCCTCTGCGGCACTCGTGACGAGCTACACTGGTTTGATGCTGACGAGGTTTTTCATCGGTCTCGTGGGGTGCACCTTTGTGGCTACTGCGTACTGGACGTCGACCATGTTCTCACACGAGGTGGTCGGTAGCGCCAATGCCATTTCGTGTGGCTGGGGTAACTTGGGTGCGGGTGTGACTTACTTGATAACTCCTCTTGTCTTCGATCTCATCACAGTTAACGGTACCATTTCGGACAATTACGGCTGGAGAATAGCACTCGTATTTCCTGCCGTTCTCATGGTTGCAATAGGTATTTGCACCTATTTGTTCTCGGACGACTGTCCACAGGGCAACTACGTCGACCTCAAACGCAACCACGTCATGGCTGACCGAGCTAAATCGGAGTTGTATTATGGGTTCATGGCGGTCGCTCGACAACCGGTCGCTTGGATTCTTGCCTTCCAGTACGCCTGCTGCTTCGGTGTCGAGCTGCAAGTCCACAACGTGCTTAGTCTGTATTACTACGAAGACTTCACGATTGCCGGGTGTGACATAGAGACTGACGCCAATGAATGCCGTCTACTGACCCAAACCAAAGCTAGCGTCATTTCGTCCTGCTTCGGTCTTATGTGCATCTTTGCTCGAGCTATTGGAGGGTACGTTTCCGACGTCGCAAACCGCCACTACGACATGAAAGGCCGCATCTCCATGCAGATGTTGTGTCTTGCAGGACAAGCTATATTTCTCTATCTCTTCAGCCAGATCCAAGTGCTAGCTTGGAGTATCCCGTGCCTCGTTGTTTTCGGGTTCTTCGCTCAAGCATCTACCGGAACAACGTATGGTATTGTTCCCTACGTCTGTCCTGAACACACTGGCGTGACATCTGGGATCGTTGGTGCCGGGGGTAACATGGGTGGTCTCGCGTGGGGGTTCCTCTTCAAAGAAGTTGTGAATCGCGCAAAGTCTTTTGAATACTTGAGCTTCTTTGTAGCGGCATCTTCAGTTTCATCCGTGTTAATCCAGATCCATGGAGAGCGTTCGATTTGGTCTCGAGGCGGGGGAGTGAGTGGGCGAGCTCCTCAACACCTCAATTTCTCTCGCGACGATACCGCTAGCAACTGGTAGGCAGTTGATGGACTCTAATTGCTAGATAATGTACACGAACACGCTGTTTGCCTTTTATCACATCCTATTTCATGGTGTTGGTGGTTGGTGATTAGCAGAATCAATTGGTAGGTTGCAAATGGAGGTGATAGCAGTAACTGGTCGATCAGATCTAAAGCTGCAACTTGATATGGAAACTCTGCAGAATGCAAGTATCGTGCAGACTATAGTGAAAGTTGCACATTTGAAAAAAAAAACCCAGTAGTCGACAAATACCTTTCATTTGGTAACATTTACAAAAGCTGGTAAATATTTTTACGTACACAACCACTTTTACTGTAGGTGTCCACTACTACATGCACTAATAGCATCTTCTTGCTAATCTCTCAAAGCCGGAATCTCCTCATTCAAAAGTTCGTTTGCCTACCTCAGTATCTTTGTTGGCATGGCTACGATGTCGTCTCCTGTTATTCAAGTCAATGGTGAACTCACGATAGGAGCAAATAAGAATCCATTAATGCGACCACAGAAGCTGAAGATCAGAGAAGTTTACAGTGAATTATTCGTTAAAAGCAGCACGCGTTGCTGTTGACTAAATTGTTGGTAACCGCATCGTAGTGCCAATGATAGAGTATAAGTACGCATGGCGTGACACAACCTTGCACAGCAGCAGAACGTGGTCGGACGTAGCTCGCAAGAGGCGTAGCAAGCACCGGTGACAAACTGAACTGACCTTGAATTATGCAATTGCTAACCCCATGACGATCAAAACACATCTGAAATGCTTTACCTACGTCCATCGCATCAGTCTCTGCAAGTTGCGGCCTCAATCAAGTACACTTGCAGATCGGTTAGGCTGGAGAGGTCGGCGTGTGCGTCAACGCAGTTTCCACACAAACGAACGCTACAAAAACACTGTTGCGAATATGCGCTCAGAAGCTTACATCCACTGTGCCGGCACATGTGACTTCAATCTATGTGCGTGCACTCCATCCTCCTCATCACCTTCTGTACTGCCAAGTTAGAAATTTTTAGCGTAGGCAGAACTGAGCTCCTCATCTCGACCTTATTCCAACACTAGACAGAGAGAGAGATTAAGTGTGATAAGGGTGGACGTTAAAGTCAGTCCGTCCCGACTTCTTTCGTTCGGAAGTTCAGCACTAAGGACCGGAAGGGGTCTTTTTCTTCGAGTTTTTCATGGCTGTCGCCATCGGGTGATGAAATCGCCTTGAACCCAGGTATGGCACTGCGCCGTCTTCATCAATGAGCTGAGGTCATTTTACAAGGTCTCGACTGCCACGCACTTCGAGTTGTAGTATCGACAACTATGGATTTCACCTTTGGCTACGATCTTCCAAGGCGCGGCCCCCCACGAAGTAATAGTCGACAACCAGCACTCGAGTACTTCGCACCGACACTGCAGGAACTCGGAGCTTATCCTTCTCACGACAACCGACGCGAACGAACAAAAACGATCACCGTTGTGGATTTGGAGTTAACCGAGCGAGAGAGTGCGGGATACCTAGACGCATCAAGCGCCTCCTCTCAACATCGTCGCGGTTTCCACCACCGAGTAAACTCGTCGAACCGCCCGTCCTTTGCTCTCTTCACGGATCCGCTTCAAGCTGATAGAGCTACGGAGATTCGGCTTTTCAGTTTTGCAAGACCTCACATGAGAGCATTTCACTTCGCGTGGCTGTCCTTCTTCATTGCTTTCTTCGGTTGGTTTTCGATTCTCCCTTTGCTCCCTACTATCAAGAAACAGCTTAAACTAACACAAGCTCAAGTCGACAATTCGAACATCATTTCGTTGGCGAGTACCATGGTTGGACGACTTCTAATCGGACCGCTATGCGATCGCTGCGGTGCTCGTAGTATCCAGGCTGCGCTGTTGGTGATCGGAGCGATTCCAGTGGCGTCCGCGGTCTTGGCGTTCGACTACGTTGGCTTCATGTTTGTTCGTTTTTTCATCGGCTTAGTTGGCTGCACCTTTGTGTCGACTACGTACTGGACGTCGACTATGTTCTCGAAAGAAGTTGTTGGAAGTGCAAACGCTGTTGCTGCTGGTTGGGGGAATTTGGGTGCTGGTGCGACGTACCTTATCACTCCGTTACTGTTTGACTTGTTGACCGTGAATGGCGGCATGTCCGACAACTTGGGTTGGCGAGTTACGCAGTTGTTCCCAGCAATACTGATGGTATTGATCGGGATTTGCACGTACTTCTTCTCGGATGATTGCCCACAAGGAAACTACCTTGAAATGAAGAAAACCCACGCCATGGCAGACAAACCGAAGACTGACATGCTTCACGCCTTCATAACTGTAGCAAGGCAGCCTGTGGCTTGGATTCTGGCATTCCAGTACGCGTGCAGCTTAGGTGTGCAGATTCAAGTCCACAATGTACTAAGTCTCTACTACTACGAGGATTTCAGAAGCCCCGATTGTGACCCTGCCACTGATGAGGATAACTGCCGTCTACTAACTCAAACGAAAGCCAGTCTCATCTCGTCTTGCTTTGGACTAATGTGCATCTTCGCGCGTGCTATCGGTGGCTATATATCGGACGTATGCAATCGGAATTGGGATATGAAGGGCCGGATCTCGGCTCAGTTTGCCTGCCTCACAGGCCAAGCCATTTTTCTCTATGTGTACAGCCACATCCGTTTGGTGGAATGGAGTGTTCCCTGTTTAATCGCCTTCGGCTTCTTCGCGGAGGCTTCGGCTGGTACAACGTATGGAATTGTACCCTACATTTGCCCAGATTACATAGGTGTGGCGTCTGGAATAGTGGGCGCTGGGGGAAACATGGGAGGACTCATGTGGGGACTTTTATTCAAGGTCGTCGAAGACCGCGCTTTGTCGTTCCGATATCTGAGCTTATTCATTTTGAGTTCCGCTATTTTGTCGATATGCATTCGAGTGAAAGATGAACGTTCGTTGTGGAGCCATGAACCCTCCAGATACTCGCGTCGTCGTACTGAGCAGACTGTGCATGCTTTTTACGTGTGAATTTAGTTGTAGTGATAGCACCATGTAGTCAAATCTAATTGAAACCTAATATTACAGCAGCTTTATGATGGTTCGACTTGTAATTGATGCACATTGGTCGCCGTTGATGTTTTCCAAGGGAGTTTTTTGAACGGCCAACTCCACTGAGGGTACAGTAACCTCAGGGCTGGCATCACGTACGTGAATGTTGCCACTCCACTGCTCATCGATCATCACAACCTTTTCGCACTTCAGCGTGTGTATTATGTGAATTACCTGAATTTACGTACATTTTGTGTTGTTAAAACCAATATAAAGTGAAGGATTCACTTCTAGAACAGCAATCGGCGGATCCTCATGACGCGTGGCAGACATCTGCTGCTGCTGCTTGCGTTGGCGTGCCTCGTGGCGCTGTCCGTGGCTGGCAAAGACTACTACGAGGTGCTGGGCGTATCTCGGGACGCGTCGTCCGCCGAAATTAAGCGCGCCTTCCGCAAACTCTCGCTCAAAGTAGGGTCCGCTTCACTGGAACCTGAAAAGTTGTCCACACAGATTTTCCTAATGCTTATACTATACGTGTCATTAGCACCACCCAGACAAGAACCCGGGGGACGAGAATGCAGCCAAGAAGTTCGCGGAAGTGGCAAGCGGTGAGTCGCATTGATACAGTTCCTCATAATTAATCCTTGGCACAATGGGCTTAGCTAATGCTGTGGGGTTTCTCATGCTTTATATCAGCATATGACGTGCTGTCCGACGAGGAAAAGAAGTCCAAATACGACCGATACGGTGAAGAAGGCCTGAATAATGCCGGTGGAGGTGGCGGCCACGACCCGTTCGACATTTTCTCGCAGTTTTTCGGGGGCGGCGGTCGCAATCGCCGAGAACGTGAGCCATCACGCGGCCCGGATGTGGTGATGCCTCTGCGTGTGTCGCTAGCCGATCTGTACAATGGCAAGAGTCTCCAATTCTCCATCCGTCGTGAGGTACAGTACGAAATCTATTGAGGACGGAACGTTTAAGCTGATTGTTTTGCCGTTTAAATATTAATTTAAACAGACCATCTGCCATCATTGTCATGGCAAGGGAGCGGCTCACGAGGAAGACGTCCACGTATGCAATGAGTGTGGTGGACAAGGTGTCAAGACAACCACGCGACGTGTAGGCCCGGGCTTCATCCAGCAGTTCCAAACCACGTGCGAGAAATGCCATGGAAAGGGTAAAATCTACACGAGCACGTGTCCAGTGTGTGGCGGTCGCAAGGTAGAGATGACGGATCTTAATTTTGATGTGGATCTGGATAAGGGCACACCCGACGGCTTTGAGGTGGAATTGGAGAACTATGCAGACGAAATCGCGGGCCAACCGGCAGGACACGTGCGTTTGCAGGTACTGACAGCACCACACCCGGTTTTCACGCGCGAGGGCGACCATTTGTGGATGGATATGGACATCTCTCTACGCGAATCGCTCGTTGGATTCAGAAAAAGTTTCACGCACTTGGATGGACGGCGAGTGGAAGTGGTGCGTGATGAGATCACGCCACCTCGGTTTGTCACTGTGCTGAAGGATGAGGGCATGCCGAAGCAGCATTTCCCTTCGGAAAGGGGCCAGCTGCACATCAAATTCCATGTCAAGTTCCCGGAATCTCTTTCGGACGAGCAGAAAGTCGGCTTCCGGAAGTTGTTTTCCATGAAATAATGGACAATCAAAAAGCAGTGGTGTCGACAAGGCACTCGACAATGATGCTATCGATATCTTCATTATGTTCCAGTTCTACTAACATTTTGACAGTTTTCATAGCGTCGAGAACAAGTAAAGGATAGCCAACTAACTAACGATTTCATTATGCCAAGGTTGTTCTAGCTTTCTACGCTTCGCTACAACCGGGTTATCGACAAGAATTTAAGCTTGACAGGGTTTTATTGCTTACTTTTCGCGACGTGAGTCGTACTCGGCCAGGATCTCCTCGGCTGACTTGCCCGACGTCTCCGGTACCAACTTCAGAGCCAACAGGAAGAAAATAGCAAGAAGCACCACGAACGGAACGTACGCGTAGTCGTCCAGAGCGTCCGAAATATAGGGGTACGACACACCCACGATGAGGTTGCACAACCAGTTGAT
>NW_008649048.1:263513-266777 GCF_000247585.1 Phytophthora nicotianae INRA-310
GTGGTGCTTCTTGCTATTTTCTTCCTGTTGGCTCTGAAGTTGGTACCGGAGACGTCGGGCAAGTCAGCCGAGGAGATCCTGGCCGAGTACGACTCGCGTCGCGAAAAGTAAGGGTACCTAGTAGTAGGTAGTTGTAGGACGAACATGCTGTTTTATTGAGCTCGATTGTAGCTGTGCGGTTTTCTTTTTTGCATTTTTGAATAAAAGGTGAGATGTACTTTGTTTTACTAGTCGCATTTCTAGAACCTCTCGCTTGAGCCCACTCCTCGTAAATAATCTCCACCTACTGCTAGTATCAAGTTGAAAGCGGCGCCGCCGCTGCGGTGGGTTTGTAGATGTCCGCAGAAAGCTACAAGTTCATTATCTCAGCAAAGTAAATGGAATCGTTGCAATCGCTGCAATTGTTCGCTTATAAAGCATGTGTAGGTTCGCATTCTATGTTTCATTTGAACGTTAGCTTCGTGTT
Organism: Phytophthora nicotianae INRA-310; assembly: GCF_000247585.1. Lineage (NCBI taxonomy): Eukaryota > Oomycota > Peronosporomycetes > Peronosporales > Peronosporaceae > Phytophthora > Phytophthora nicotianae. The sequence goes on from NW_008649048.1 coordinate 263,980, forward strand.
AGCATCGGGTTGGTCATGGACAAGAATTCTGCATTACCGCTGACTTACTACGCTATCGATTTTGAATAAGCAAAGAGCGGGGAGAAAGTTTTCCATTTCCTTAGATACTACTACAACATGAATGATAACCAGCCACGAGTAAATGCCAACCACCCTTGGGTAACCAGTGTGCCTACTTGTACACACAGATGATTAAAAAAAAATACGTGTTCGACAATCATGATGATTCCTAACTGAAACTTAAACATCATGGCTTCATAGAATGCATGATCGCTTCGAATACTACAACACTACTTCACCCTACTTCTCACGACGCGAGTCGTACTCGGCCTGAATCTCCTCAGCCGACTTGCCCGACGTCTCCGGAACCAGCTTCAACGCCAACAGGTAGAAGATCGCAAGAAGCACCACGAACGGAACATACGCGTAGTCGTCCAGGGCATCCGACACGTACGGGTACGATACACCCACGATGAGGTTGCACAGCCAGTTGATACCAATGCAAAGCGACGAAGCGCTGGCACGGATCGAGTCCGGGAAAATGTCGGCAGTCATCACCCACACGAGAGGACCCAGCGTCACACCGAACACGATCACGTACAGAGCAGTGAACACAATCGACAGAGCAGACACGTCCACCACGAAAGCCACCGTCATACCGATGGACATGACCACCATACCCGACAGACCCCAGAGGATCATGTTGCGAGCACCAAAGCGGTTAGCCAGCACACCGGTGAAGAAGGCGGGGAAGATATTGATGAAGTCGATGATCAGCGTACCCACACGCGAGTCCGAGATACCGGCGTCCGAGAAGATGCTGCCGGAGTAGTAGAACACAGCGTTGATACCCGAAAGCTGCTGAGCGCACGACAGCATAATGCCACCCAGAAGCTGCATGCGGTAGCGCGGGTTGAACATGGATTCCTTCTTGGGTGTAGAGTCGATGAGACCCTCCTCGGCACTAGCCTTGTTCACCTCAAGCCACGACAGAGCTGTCTGCACGTGCTCCTCGCCATACAGACGAGCGATGACCTGCTTGGCCTCCTCCTTGCGCCCCTTGGTCAGAAGCCATGCAGGGCTTTCAATGCACATGGTCGGCGCCAGCAGCAGGTAGATGACGGCCAGCACCACGGGGAACGCAGCCAGGTAACGCCAGCCAGAGCTCGTGTTGGCGAAGAAAAAGCAGATAGCCGGCACCAAAATACCGATAGTCGTGAAGATCTGAAGGCCCAGACCAAGCGTGTTACGCATGTGCGGCGGCGACAGCTCATTGATGTAGGCACCGATAGTACCCGTAGCAGTACCCGAAGCAATACCGGCGATCAGACGGCCAACAGCGAACACCCAAATGTTCGACACAGATGCCTGCACCACACCACCAACGATCATGAAGATACAGTTGCCCATGAGAGCCTTCTTACGGCCGTACTTGTCGCTGAAGTGGCCGCAGCACAGCGAACCAACCATGGCACCGAAGATCCATGCGTTCACGGCGAACGTCCACTCCAGTTTCGAGTGACCGGGGAACATGAGGCACGTGTCCTCAGCCACGGGACGCGCATTGCACTCGTCCGTGTCGTTGTACTGCGACAGGTTCATCTGCGAGGTGGACCAACCGCTCTGGAACGGCTGCATCCACGACAACAGGGCACTGGTGTACAGGATGGCTTTGGGCTTGATAAGGCGCGCAGCAGCCTTGTTAGCCTCGTCGAAGGCCGTGACAGGCTTGGGGGAAGCAGCTTCGGCGTAGTTGTCTGCCATGCTTGCTAGTCGTAAGACGCTAGTTTGCTAGGCTTGCTTGGGGCTTGTCGAAATGGGAAGTGAGCGGTGGAGCGGTCGGCGGAGTTCCCGGAACTCAAGCTCGGAACTCAGTTCCGAGCTTGAGCAAGTCGCTAGCGAGCGGTAAACAGCGCGGTACATGTTTGTTACGCTGTCATGCCTCTCTCGACTGGACATTGTCCAGTGGACAAGAGCAAGCCGGCGCGTAACTTCAACTAAGGGTTGTCGTCTGAGTCGCGGGAGGCCACTTGATTGATTTCTGCTTCGTCCTTCGATTGTGAGACGTGTGATTTTGTTCTGTATCTGGATCACATGCTTGGCGGATTCTTAAATATTTTATTATATAAAAATGCTCTCTTGAATTTCAAGAGCCTATGCTGATAGTTTTCATTCAGTTAAGTGCCTGAATCTTGTAATACACGAACAAGTTGTGTACGGTAGACAACGGTACTACATGTGCAATCAACCACGTGAGACCTATTCTGCAAAGTACCGATGTTATGATCATAGCATGCTCTTTTTTTCTGTAGCCTTTTATGGGATTTTCAAAGGCGCTGAGAGGTTCTTTGGAGATAGTTGGAATATTCTACATTAAAGTATTAATGATAGATAGCATCTCCATGTACATACTGTAGAAATTAAGGTATGTGTGGGCTCTTTCCTGATCAGTTCGGTATTATTGTGAGTTCCACTCAAAATTTCCATGGGCGGTTCTTTGAATGAACCTCCACCAAATCGCCCAGCGCATATAATTCCGTATATTAACCCGTTTAAGTACGAAATAAGATCATGGCATGTGGCGTGGTGGGTCTACTAATGACTTGGGTTTGTATGTGGGTGATTGTCCTTCCGCTCCTCAAACAGACCCATATCGGCAAATTTGGACGGAAATCACAATAATATGTCTACGAAAGAGATCATGAAGAGCCGTTTGTTGAGCCCGTCACAAATGCCATATGTGGCTTCATCTAGTTTAGATCAAGTAGATAGCAGTTTGGAAAATGTGCATGAATACA
>NW_008649048.1:266877-270762 GCF_000247585.1 Phytophthora nicotianae INRA-310
AGCAGCTAGACCCTCCTCCGCGTTCTCCGGCTTCTTGTTCACCTGCAGCCACGACATGGCCGTCTGCACGTGCTCCTCACCGTAGAGACGAGCGATGACCTCCTTGGCCTCCTCCGTGCGGCCCTTAGTGAGCAGCCACGCCGGACTCTCAATGCACATGGACGGCGCCAACACCAGGTAGATGACAGCCAAGATGCACGGGAACGCAGCCAGGTAACGCCAGCCAGAGCTCGTGTTGGCGAAGAAGAAGCAGATCGCCGGGAACAAGATACCGATCGTGGTGAAGATCTGCAGACCCAGACCCAAAGTGTTGCGCATGTGCGGCGGAGACAGCTCGTTCACGTACGCGCCGATAGTACCCGTGGCCGTACCGGAAGCAATACCGGCGATGAGACGGCCCACGGCGAACGCCCAGATGTTGGACACGGAAGCTTCAACCACACCGCCGACGAACATGAAGATACAATTCAGCATCAACGTCTTCTTACGGCCGAGTCGGTCACTGAAGTGGCCGCAGCACAGCGATCCGATCATGGCGCCGAAGATCCATGCGTTCACGGCGAACGTCCACTCCAGCTTCGAGTGGCCAGGGAACATGAGGCACGTGTCCTCAGCCACGGGACGCGCATTGCACTCGTCTGTGTCGTTGTACTGCGACAGGTTGGTCTGCGAGGTGGACCAACCGCTCTGGAACGGCTGCAACCACGACAGCAATGCGCTCGTGTACAGGATGGCCTTGGGCTTGATGAGACGTGCAGCGGCCTTGTTGGCCTCGTCGAAGGCTGTTGTCGCCTTGGGCGTCGTGACTTCCGTGTAGTTGTCAGCCATCGCGGTATATCTCTTTGTTGCTTTCTTGTTGCACTCGGCTCAAGTGTCGACTACTGAACCAAATGAATAATGAGGTCTCTAGCTCGACGACTTTGGAGAGGGCGGGTCCAGTTACTGGAAGCCCAGCAATCTGTGGTGGCGGGTTCGTGACTACAGAGCTGGCGGTAGGAGCGCGAGGAAGGCTTTCACTTGATTTCTGCTTGGTCCGCTGAACGACCGGTTTGTTGCATTATTTGGACAGGGTGACGCAAGCTGATACCACTGTTGGTTCTTGTTTTTGAGCTAATTGAGCTGACAACCCTTTCTGTGGTGTATGGTCTTGTCATCACGCGCGTACCAGCCTGCTTGAACTTGGAGAGTTTCAACTGGGCAATGATAGAAACGGCATCTCTTCGGTGTTAGCCCTTGTTTAGACAACGATATACACAGGTACATACTCGAAATAAAAAAGTTAGCACTCCATGGTGAGCCGGTACGCCAGTTCGAGGTTCATCTCGACGCGAAGAGATGCCAGCCAGCCAAGCATTTGGTGATGAACTCACTTAGTTTACCTTGTGACGAGTTCAACTCAGGCGGACTCGGATCCTCCGCCTACGTTACTCTCTTGGTGAATCCAGCCGCTGAATCCTTACCGGTGTCGACTAACAACTTGCATGAGACGCGCAACAACCTCACAGTCATTGCCATACAGCACTTTCTCTGGAAAAAAAAGTTCTTGCCTTGACTGCTCATAGCTTATGGCCCACCTTAATAAAAAAAAAGATCAAAGTGGGCCGAAACCAATACGCACTTTTTTTACTTTTTTCTTTACAAAGTACCTTTTACAACCAACTTCAACCGCGTTTCTCTGCATCTCTGAAGTTCATCTTTCTTTGCGCGGTCTTGATTACGCTTCGCATAAAGTATCAGAGCCCCAAGGACTCCTTGAAGAAGTCTATCAGGCCCCTTGCTGCCACCACTTCGTCAAGCATCGAAGCCTCCTACCCTTGAGGCCATAAATGGATAAGGAAGTGAGTCTACATGTAGATATTGCGGATAGTACGTGTAGTTTTTATAGGTAGAACGAGCTCCAACTGACTCAGTTAACTCGATTGACAAGTACGGTAAGTAGTACCGTACAGCGAACGGTCACGACAGCATATCAAACTTCAGAACTTCAGAACTTCAGCGGTTTGGACCAAACCTTACATTAGGAAGCTACTCACGGAACACCGTGCTTGTGCCCCCGTTGTATCCAGGTCAAGAACTATTTTGAAGAAAGACGAGCACACGTTCTGTTTCCTGTTGTCAACCTTGGCTCGTGTACATGGGTCGTGTCTGTGACAGGTGGTCGCAAAGGTGAAGGCTGATTGAAGTTCGAGCCGAGCAACGAGCGGTGTTGCATTTTGGTGAGCGTCGTTTGGCCAAGGTATCAAGTGAGAGCCTTTCCCTACACGCTCATTCCGATCAACACAGCAGCGAGTCATTGCCGAGTGTGCTGTAGCTAGCTCACTAGTCACGCACTCGTTCGCTCCCGACGCCGTCGAGCTAGAGACCTCATTATTCATTTGGTTCAGTAGTCGACACTTGAGCCGAGTGCAACAAGAAAGCAACAAAGAGATATACCGCGATGGCTGACAACTACACGGAAGTCACGACGCCCAAGGCGACAACAGCCTTCGACGAGGCCAACAAGGCCGCTGCACGTCTCATCAAGCCCAAGGCCATCCTGTACACGAGCGCATTGCTGTCGTGGTTGCAGCCGTTCCAGAGCGGTTGGTCCACCTCGCAGACCAACCTGTCGCAGTACAACGACACAGACGAGTGCAATGCGCGTCCCGTGGCTGAGGACACGTGCCTCATGTTCCCTGGCCACTCGAAGCTGGAGTGGACGTTCGCCGTGAACGCATGGATCTTCGGCGCCATGATCGGATCGCTGTGCTGCGGCCACTTCAGTGACCGACTCGGCCGTAAGAAGACGTTGATGCTGAATTGTATCTTCATGTTCGTCGGCGGTGTGGTTGAAGCTTCCGTGTCCAACATCTGGGCGTTCGCCGTGGGCCGTCTCATCGCCGGTATTGCTTCCGGTACGGCCACGGGTACTATCGGCGCGTACGTGAACGAGCTGTCTCCGCCGCACATGCGCAACACTTTGGGTCTGGGTCTGCAGATCTTCACCACGATCGGTATCTTGTTCCCGGCGATCTGCTTCTTCTTCGCCAACACGAGCTCTGGCTGGCGTTACCTGGCTGCGTTCCCGTGCATCTTGGCTGTCATCTACCTGGTGTTGGCGCCGTCCATGTGCATTGAGAGTCCGGCGTGGCTGCTCACTAAGGGCCGCACGGAGGAGGCCAAGGAGGTCATCGCTCGTCTCTACGGTGAGGAGCACGTGCAGACGGCCATGTCGTGGCTGCAGGTGAACAAGAAGCCGGAGAACGCGGAGGAGGGTCTAGCTGCTTCCAAGCAGGAGTCCATGTTCGCTCCTCGTTACCGTATGCAGCTTCTGGGCGGTATCTTGCTGTCGTGCGCTCAGCAGCTTTCGGGTATCAACGCCGTCTTCTACTACTCGGGCAGTATCTTCTCGGACGCCGGTATCTCGGACTCGCGTGTGGGTACGCTGATCATTGACTTCATCAACATCTGGCCCGCCTTCTTCACCGGTGTGCTGGCCAACCGCTTCGGTGCTCGCAACATGATCCTCTGGGGTCTGGCTGGCATGTTCATCATGTCTGTGCTCATGACGGTGGCCTTTATCGTGGACGTGTCTGCTCTGTCGATTGTGTTCACTGCTCTGTACGTGATCGCGTTCGGCGTGACGCTGGGTCCTCTCGTGTGGGTCATGACGGCCGATATCTTCCCGGACGCCATCCGTGCCAGCGCTTCGTCGCTCTGCATTGGCATGAACTGGTTGTGCAACCTCATCGTGGGTGTGTCGTACCCCTACATTTCGGACGCTCTGGACGACTACGCGTACGTTCCGTTCGTGGTGCTTCTTGCTATTTTCTTCCTGTTGGCTCTGAAGTTGGTACCGGAGACGTCGGGCAAGTCAGCCGAGGAGATCCTGGCCGAGTACGACTC
>NW_008649048.1:273992-276072 GCF_000247585.1 Phytophthora nicotianae INRA-310
GCCGTTTGTTGAGCCCGTCACAAATGCCATATGTGGCTTCATCTAGTTTAGATCAAGTAGATAGCAGTTTGGAAAATGTGCATGAATACACGTAATCGGGTGATGCAACTTGTTTGTCGCTAGGCACGATCAAGCAAGTGGAGCGAAGAAAGTAGAAACCACTCAAACGCCATGCATTGCCACAGATCCATCTGAACTTATAATCAATCAAGCATAAAAATACGTACGATTTCAAACAAATCTATACCAACAGAGCTAGGACATCACGGCACCTCACCGAGCAACTCTTTTGAACAGCCATGAAAAACAACATAATCATAATAGGAATATTATCCATGTAGTACTAATTTATATTTTCACACCAACCCAAGTTCAGTAGAAACATATTATTGGTATAGCTGGTGCGATTGAGAATGATAAATTGTATAATATGTGACCATTGAAAGCAAAGTAATGGCTTAGATACTTTGTTCATTTTTTCGAAGAAATAGAGAAGAACGAGTAACCGCTAGCCTTTCCTAAAACATGTTATCCCCAAATAATCTATTAGAATGATACATAAAAATAATAAGACACAACACCTCTTAACCCCCTCGCTGCAGCTCTGCATTTTACCTTTGTTACGCAAGTCGTGCTAGCCTTGATGACCTCGGCTGCAGCATGACGTCTCTGGAGCCAGCTTCAACACAAGAATGTAGAAGATCCACGAACGGAAGGTACGTGTAGTCGTCCCGTGGCACGGCATAGATTGAGCGGCCAGTTAACGCCGTGTTAGCGGATCGAGTCCGCCGTTATCGTCCGCACGATGCGACCCAGCTTGGCCCTAATACAGTTAGTTCAACTTGCTCGGTATTTTATGACTCGATAATCGGGCTTCGTCAATTGTGTAGTACTATACTTACACCACGCACATATAAAGCAAATCTGCGCCGGTGCCAGAGCAAGCGGCTAGTACCTGTAGTGCACGACCGATCCGAACCAAGTTGTACATCGAGAATCACTGATTTACAATGAACGCGCTCGCTCTCATTGTGTCTGATTTTGACACAGATGCGATGAGTCAACTGGCAAAACAAAAAATCGAACCTTTCGTATTCCTTTTTTTGCTTTTTAGACACCGGTATTTTATAAGAGAAAAAGTAAAATAATAAACTAAAATAGGTTCTGTGTCTTATAGCCTAAACTAAACGACCTACGATATGTAAATCCTACGCACGAGCAGACATCCTAGTACGAAGAATATCAAACAAACGATTAATGGTGACGCTACTGCCAAACACATGCACTTTATCGTACGTTGGGCCAAGTTTCTTTCGATTGGCGGCATTCATTCCACATGTACGTGTAGTTTTCTAAAAATACATTAAAATAACACACAGGAGGGTCTGGACATGGAGAGCTTGGGCGGCATCTCCAGAAATCAAGTGCCAAGTAAAAGAGGCAACTCCATCACGCATCAGATACATGTAGGAGCGACCTTCCAAATTGGAATCCAACGACACGCGCACGATATTCACTCAGTGTACCGGTATTTACAGTATTTCGTTAACACAAAGTCACCCGATGGGCTCGTCGCTGTGCACCCAGGGGTCCGAACTCTACTTGATCTCGGCAAGCCGAGATAGTGCATGTACCACGTGTGTTCTTTCACCAAGCAGCCCCACTTACTTTTACCAAGTCTAACTTATGTGAGACCTCCCATCGCAGCGGATGTGCGACTTGCTCAACATCTGATTGTTTCTGAAGTGCGCGGTTCTATATTCCCTTGTGGATCAGAAACAGGAGCATAAGCAAGCAAGACACGGGGCAGCAACGCCTGAAATTCAGTGACCACACCTCAAGAGGTAAGAGTGCGTACAGGATCCCTACCAAGTTCAACTTGGCACGCCGATACACAATTTACAACGTTGTGATGCCCCACTAAGCCAAACTGGCACTGCCAGCAACTCCTAAAAGCTCACTTTTCAATTGGCCAAGTTAGCAACAAGTCAAGCGAAAATGACTGAATACGTGGAAGCTACCACCCCCAAGGCTGGAGGCGTGACGGCCTTCGACGAGGCCAACAAGGCTGCCGCTCGTC
>NW_008649048.1:277307-278501 GCF_000247585.1 Phytophthora nicotianae INRA-310
GTGTGGGTGATGACTGCCGACATTTTCCCGGACTCGATCCGTGCCAGCGCTTCGTCGCTTTGCATTGGTATCAACTGGCTGTGCAACCTCATCGTGGGTGTGTCGTACCCGTACGTGTCGGATGCCCTGGACGACTACGCGTATGTTCCGTTCGTGGTGCTTCTTGCGATCTTCTACCTGTTGGCGTTGAAGCTGGTTCCGGAGACGTCGGGCAAGTCGGCTGAGGAGATTCAGGCCGAGTACGACTCACGTCGCGAACAGTAAAATGTTTAGAAAATTGGCTCTTTTTGGAGTATAATCTGTAGGTATCCATGGTAGGTACATGCATATTCGCAGATACGATATCTTTTGAGTGAATAAAATTTTGTTATTGCTCTGCAGTCCTGTGCTCGTGTACAACAACTACTAGTTATTTAGTACAAACGTATAATACCGAATACTACATGGCCCTCAATTGTTATTGAACGCCCTCCGGGGTTAAATAGGGTATTACTGTAGTATATTCTATGAGCGCTCTATTTATAACCGCGCTCTTTTTGATGATCGTGTTGAGCTGTAAAACCATCAATGCCAGCAACTAGATTCGAATTAGATTTACTCTATTTATCGATTAAGAGCGCCATCGAATACATCCGTCATCTTCACTCTTTCTATTCGTTCTCGCCGGTTTTCTCCTCCGCAAGTCGCCGAAAAAACTGCACATATCTATTATCTTTACGCAAGCAACAAATGCGCTAGCAAAGGATAATCCGGCACCGATTTCCAATTGTCAGCTGTTCGGTTGCAATGTATTCCCTGTACACTGACTGTGTAGTCAGCTATACGGATAAATATCAGTTATTAATAGTTTGTGTCTAGAGAAAATGCTAGGATGTAATTGCGGAATGAGAACTACGGATTCTGTACTAACAAATCTGGAACGTCAAATTATTTTACCAAGATCTGCTACGGTTGCTTTGACTAACTGGAGCGGATACGCTTTTTTCTTCTTCCAGGATTTATCCTCTAGAGGACAAGGTTATGTGGATCAATGCAGTACATTACAATTTCCAAACTTCGCTCAGCATTCACTCATGACAACTGAGCTATCAGCTAACATGGTACTTTCAGTTAGTGTCTAGTAAATTCTACTAGCATGCAAACGCCCTACACTTCCTGTTACACGTAACTACTACCCGCTAATGCACGACAGTG
>NW_008649048.1:279081-280576 GCF_000247585.1 Phytophthora nicotianae INRA-310
TACCTCATAACTGCACTGGAGTTAAGTGTTGGAGCATCCAAAAATGTCCGCATGAAAATCTATTTTTAGCTTATCCGGATTCTTTTTGTAGAGATCCTTACTCCAACTAGTGCCGCTGGGCTTATTCGGACGTAGATTTACCAAACGGACAATATCGTTATTTAACTACCTCTTGATTGTAATATTAAACGATCACTAATACAATATGGAGAGGAGAGGCAATTTTGACTTGGGCTTGTATGCTGACTGTCAGCGGGAGACCTCTCCAACCTCCTTATCTAGAGGGAATCATTATTTGGGGTATCACTCCAAAGAGGATTGTCTGTAAGCAGTAATCAGCCCACCAAGAACAGTATTGGTTTCTGGTTATAAATGTTTCCGTTTTATTTCGAGAATATTCTAAGCTATAGTTTTGAGAAACAAACCAACTTTAAACTTAAAAAAAACTAAAAACATATTTAAAAACTATGAAACTGATCTTTTTCTCTCTAATGATATTGCTTAAAGCGTTACATCTAGTAATAAAGACATAAAGAAAAGGCACTGATTAGGCCCGTTCCCAACTAAAGGGTCTCTCTGACGAATGCGTTGCATGCGTCCCCTACCCGCACACTTCGGTTGAGAATGAATTCTTGGAAAAAGAGCGTTTCATGATTGGACAAAATTATGTTGCTATGAACCAATCAATGTGCGATATTTCGGTATTCGTGGATTCGTGTCATCTACAACTATGGAGCCAGACGTCCCCGTCTAGACCCGGAGCTAATAGATGCAGCGAGCCCACCACCTGCCCGGCTCTCTTCCCAAGCAAATTCCCTTGGCGATCATGATCATCTAGCCGTTTCCGGCGCCGCTGTTTATGCAGACCCCACAGCAAACTGACTTGCCGGTGCTCCCTCTAGGCAGTGGAATACTGCCGTGCAAGAAGATGCTGCACCTGCTACTCGTATCCCCTCCATTCGTAGTGGCACCATAGTGGAGGGGCACTACGCTTGGAAGCCGTACGAGGAGAAGACACAGGACCTCATTCGGAAGGAATGTAGTCTTCGTCAAATCAAGCTTAATACGAAAACGAAGAAGATGGATCGGATTACGTGTCTTCGTCGCTACGACGAGCTTATGAACAGTGAGAGAAAACTGCAACATTGCCGCTGGAGTAAGTGGAGTAACACCTCGAGATCGTCACAGAGACTGGTAATAGTCGACCACTAGATATGGTCCCAGGAAGCACAATAAATCTTGAAAAGTCGTAATATCCATCCTGTAATACTTCTTGAACGCTGACTCTTTTAAAAGGGTCGTAGCATGCACTTTTCAGGAAATTCTGTTTCGGACAACATGATCCTTCTTTCTGCCGCGAAGTTGCTTGAAAATGACCAAGCAAATAAGCAGTCCAGACAGCTCATCTTCTACTTTCCAGCAGCGCCGGCGACGCGAAGCAGGAACACAGCTCTTCTGCGCGGAAAATGAGGAGGGCTAACTTGAGACCCGACCC
>NW_008649048.1:283716-285124 GCF_000247585.1 Phytophthora nicotianae INRA-310
TGCTGCGTCGTCACACCCTCCCCAACCATCGGTGCAACAAGGTGCCTCTTACCACTTGCAGGCAGCATCGCCTATTAGTATGAGTGATTCTGTCGGACAAACGTCGATAGACGACCAATCTGCAAGTACTAACGCGCCTTCCCTACACGACCGCGAGCTGTACGCGATATCAGCTGATCCCTCCGCGAGCGCTAGCTCTATTCGAGAAGCTTCTACTAGTCTGTCCGTCCAATCTACAGGTTCTTGTGACCCATTCAACTCATCGGACGAGGAACCAAAGAGTGGTTTCGCCCCCCTTTGAAACGTGGTACAACGATTGGAACGTGTGTTTTGCTCGGCTGCAAGACTAATAAGACCATACGAAGCAGTTGTACAGTGTTTTGTCTACCGTGAAGGCGACAACGCGTAATGCAGTCATCAAAGCGAAGAAGAAATGGTCCGAAACCGAGCTCATTCCCGAATCATTTGGAGCCTATTACAAGAAGATGCTGTGCACACATGGTTGGAACAAAAGTGAGAGGGGAGATGGCCGAAGGGCCGGACATAGAGGACGTAGCACAGGATGTGGAGTTGTTCTCTGCGCGACTGTGACACGTTGCCCTGAAAGACTCAACTTCAGAGTAAAAGCTACTGTTCACAAGCGGGTTCACAATAATGGCTAGGGAAAGACATCTACGACCAGTATCCTGTCAATAGGCGTGTTACAGACCCCGACGTTCTCGACTTTGTCGATGAGCTAGTCAAGACTGGTGGAAAACCGAAGAAGATACTAAAGAATCTCCAAGAGAAAACAGGTTAAGGGATCTGGTCGAGGCAAATGAAAAGTGGCACCTATAACTAATGTTTGTTGTGTGTGTCGTATTAGGCAAGAACGTTACCTTGCGGGAAGTGCACAATTTGGTGCAGCGATTGAAGGCAAGGCGGCTCGGAATTGCAACTGTCGAAGATCGACTGCAGGCTGTACTGCGTAAGTTTTGTGCCTTTCGTGACAATACTGCCTCTATCGTCGTGACCGAGACGGAGACTACGCAAACAACCACACTACAGACAAGACAGACGCATCGGTTCTTTAAGGCCTTTCCAGAGGTGCTCATGCTCGACTCCACACATGGAACGAACGTATCCAAGTATAAGCTGTTCATCTTCATGATAGAAGACGTTTTTGGTCATGCACGTTCTCCTTGTTTGTGATAGTTGTCACAGTTGATGATCAATTGGGCTAGTTGGTGAACGGTTGTGCTAGTTGGTGATCAATTGGGCTAGTTGGTGATATAGTGGGATGGTTGATATCACTAATAAAACGTTTGTGATTTGTGTGCTGTTGAATTACTCACATGAAGGGTCAATACGTTCAGCACGCATTGGTTGAGAATGAGAGCCACACTTGCATGAAAGAAGCTATCGGGGC
>NW_008649048.1:285224-296469 GCF_000247585.1 Phytophthora nicotianae INRA-310
AAAGAGTAACGTTCCCTTTTGTTAAGGTTATCGTTAGTAGGTGCCTTCGGATATTAAGGACCTATTAACCTAATTAGGGTGTTGAGTTAACCCCTTTACTCTTTGAGTTAACCGTCTTCCTCTGACGCTAAGCTACGGCAGCCCCGCTGCAATGACTGACAAGAACTTTCGTGAAAGTAGCCTCTTGAAGCGAACGTTTCCGCTGGCACTTCCACTTGAAGAAGTATTTACGTACGGAGATGGCCAAATCCGTGTATTGTGGCCTCAACCCCGTTACTTTTATCGCGTGGAGGATGCTGTAGACTTGATGATCAAATAACAAGATACCAGAGAGTACAATCGTGGATTGCGCTACTTGTACTATATCCTGGACGGGTTCGATGAAAAGGAAGAACTTCCGGATCCGAAGCATCCTCTTCTTGTTTACTTTATCCGCAACTGGCATTCTTGCAAAGAGATGTGGGCCGTTTACGAGCGTGGACATATCCCTCACCTTGGGAACCATACTAACAATCAGTGAGCTACAAATCTGTTGCTTTTGCAAGGTAATCAAACGACATTAACTTTAATTTATACGATAGATTATAATCTGCTTGGGGCGACCTCAAGGACATACTCAAATCTGAGATGGAGCTGGATGAATGTGTCGAGACACTCCATTTTCTGCAATCGACAGCAGAGATGGAATATGCAGCTAAATTTCGCGTGGTAGGATCACGTCATTACCGGGGCGCTGACGACATTCTCCTGCGTTTGGCTGCATTAATAAGTCCGCACGCGTTCGAGCTTGTTCGAAGAGAGTATGAGCAATTCAAAGGGGCGGGGGGGGGGGGGGGGGGATCTATCGCATATGACGTTCGTTGGATCCAAGATGGATTTCTCAGTTGGTATCAGAACAACCAGCAGTAAATACGAAGTCAATATATCGGTAAGTGGTACGGCAACTTTGTTTTCACGTTGTCACTAACTTACATCATGTTAATTTATACTGGAATATTATAGACATATGCGTGCACTTGTTTCTTCATGCGCACAATGCTACTTCCTTGTCGCCACACGATATTTGCAAGATTCTTTATGAAGAAGAAGAAGTTGATTCCGATCAACTATATTAACCCGCGGTGGCTGTTGGGATCAGACGCCAACCGACCTGAAGATGATGAGTCAAATGACGACATGTCGTGCCCTGGATTTTGCATCCAGAATTCAAACATGAATCAACAGAACACGCAGTTCTAAATAGATCTTCGAAGTGGAAAACTGCAATGGAGATTGCAGAACACGTTGTCGAGGTGATGAGATTTCACGGAACGCAGACGTTCCTTGAAATGGCAAATTCGTTGCGAAGATTTGGGGAGTGTGCAAATGAAGGGGTTGTTCCGATTATTGGTAATTACGAGCAGAGTGAACACCACGCACCTCGAAATTCCACAGTGGTCGATTCTGTTTTTGACCACGGTGGTTCTGACGCAGAATCGGAAGTACTGCCTACTCTCCAGACAGTCGAATTACGTGAAAATGACGGAGAAGATATGACGAAATCGAGGGATGAAATACCTGATGGTGTGACTCACGAGCGAATTGAGATTGAGACGACGGACACCGATACACTACTCGCTGAAACTGATAGAATTCTTCGTCAGCTGGAAGACGTGGTTTCGTCAGACAATGATGACATGCGACCTGAAGGTATCAACCGGTCGGTGAGCGACTCCAACCCTTTGGTGAGCAGCACCAACCCGTTGGTACACGACTCTTACCAGTTGGTGAGCGACATTGAGCACGGCAATGAGTTGGTAACCACCACCAACGAGTTGGTGAACAATGGCAACAGCAAAAAGAAAAGGGAGCGCCAGAACGCATCTGAAAAAACAGACAAAGAAGGGAGTGCTGAATGGAAAATTAATACGTCGTAAACGCCAAACTATCCGTATAAGTTCCGGAGAGGACGAGGCATCAGAAGTTGGAAATCAAGTCACACCAGGCAGCTTTCGCGTTAGTGCAAGTGTCAAGAGCAAAGGCAGGTCCAAAATTAGAAGAAAGCAAAAACGCGAAGCCAAACGAATCCGGATGAGTGAGGCGATTGCAGAAATCAATGCCCTGGTTCAGGGGACACTTGTTCCAGTGAAGGATTTGTCTCTGGTACGCAAGACGATTGTTCGCAGCCTCAACGTGACGGATGCTTCACCCATTTTTAGCTAGCATTGAGGAGGTGGGCTCACCTTCCTGGAGTGCTACCTCAATTGTTCAACTTGCACGGAAGCAAGAAGTTCAGCAGAAAGTCACGATCGTTTTTGCGAAGAATTACCTTAGCAAGTGTATCACTGGAATACACACTTACAGGAAATCTCTTCCAAGTGAATATGATGCTGGGAAAATGGGGGTGTCTATAGAAAAAAAAACTAGGCACATATGCTGAAAAGGACCTGCTTACGATGAGAGATTGGCACAATGAGATACCAAAACTTGAAGCTGTAAGAGATCGTTGTTCATGGATAAGAGCGTCCAAGTTTTCAAGAATAGCTGTATCTACACTTTGAACAACTGTGCTACTGTGGATTTAAAGGCATGTGCTACACGACTGGAGGCGGTCGATGTAAACAAAGCGATTTCAAACCGTTTTAGTAAGGGTGTCATGCACGAACTGGCGTACTTTCGACGTTCGAAGTGGCTGGACGATGGGTGTTTACGTGTCGCGATAAGCCATCTTATGGATCAAGATCTGGACAACAACGGTCAGAGTCGAATTGGAGGGGTCAATCCACTGTATGCGAGAGTACATGGAAGCATGAAGAAGGAGATGATAACCTCGTCGTCTTTCAATACGAGCAACCGGCTCGTTCTTATACCCATATATATTGATGGTCATTGGGCTGGCGCGGTATTTGACTACGAGAATAGCAAAGCAATCATCTTCGAGCCCATGCAAACTTCAAAGTACTACAAGGGTGCTGGATGAGTACTTCGGGGAGTACGCAACTGAGCTAGAGCCGATTCGACAGCGAGCACCACGTCAGGAAGACACAAACAACTGTGGGCCACTAGTACTGCTATTTTTCGAGTGTATGATACGGTGAATTCCTGTTCCAAATATTTCCAGTGAGCACATCGCGTATTTTCGGTTTCGATATTTTTTTTCTGTCGACAAAGGGGGCATACTGTAGAAGTCCAGGGCTCAGAGAGTAAATACACTCAATGCATTCACTTTAAACTTCATTCAGTTTCATGGTTAATGATGGTGCTTTTACTTGCAGCTTTAAAACTGCTCGTACTGCTCGCTCGCACAGCTCGATTCCAACCGCGACGATAAATCACTTCAATATCACAAGTAGCCGTAACATTCTATCAACATTCCTGCGACATCAAAAAGATCTCTAAAAGCTTCCCAATCGTAGAGAAATCAGATCGCACTTAGATATACTACGTACTTAAAAAGAATAAATTACACCGTTGGTGATCAGTTGGTGACCCACCAATGAAAATACCAATTATTTACTTGGTCACTGTTGGTGAAGCTCGTCCCGTCTATGCAAATCAGTTGGTGAAGCTAACACGGTCCTAAAGAAAAACAAAACTCGTTTGTGATGCTGGTTTTAGTTTCTTTTATACGGTCGCAACACCAGACAAATACTAAAATATGCATAATCTCAAGAATATTATCTGAATGTTATGGTGACAATAATATGGACCTCCTGGATTTCTAAATATATAGTTTATGTTTTCATGCGATTTTCACGCGAGTATGATTCTAAGTGAACCAATTCGTAGAGCATATTGATTATGTAACTTGGTAAACCAATACCGTAAATCACGGGAAACATGTAGCGTCGTAAAACGCGGATAATATGGTCATGTAGTAACCTCATTTTGAAGATATGTGGCATATCTATGCTTCGTAAAACTATTTACGCGTTTAGGTTTTCTAGAGAGGTTATATTTTCGCCATGATTTACGGTACTTGTGCTAAGTAAGTTTCAATTTCGTTGTTATTTACGAGTGTTCTATGAATTTATTTCAGAGCTAAGGGGGATCCAATTTGTGTTTCATTTTTCGTGGATGAACGGCCAGGGTGTTTATATTTCGTTATTATACACATTCATGAAAGGGTCGATTCACAAATGTACAGTGATACAGTACAACAATACCCATGAACATCGATACTCCTAATAAACTATACTAACCCTTTCGCAATCGTCTTGATATCGTTATATACAATTTACAAACATGAGGATCCAAAAGGTACGGAAGTAGCTCCTTCGGAAAGACTATTGCGAACGCTCGGCCACTGCCGTTCAAGTAGATACTGTTGGGATGAAGGACGGCTATGCAAAGCAACTGTACTAGCCCCTTTTAAAACTCGTTCAGATTGACCGAATAATGTCCATCGATCTATGACTGTGATGCCACTCGATACCGGCCCATCATCTGCGTCAAGCTCACGACCAGGACCAGGACCAGGTCACTATCACGGTTTGGATCTCTCTATTCGCGGATGTGTACTGCTGTCTGAACAGAGCTTTAATGCAGTGTTACAGTGTGCGCAGCATCACAGTTTTCGACAGAGCCATTTCTAGACAGCATTTGCTGTGTATATTCTACCGGAGCTATTCATACAAAACTCAAAGCCAACCCCCGGCTCGGTGTATCTGAAAGAGCTCATGCTACAACATTACTAGAAGCAACTATCATTTCCTTGTAAGAATAACATGTAGTTGCCACGCAAAAGTAGAGGGAAGATGGATTACGCGCATCCGATAATGTGCCCTGTTCGCCGAGACTCCACTCTACTGCCATCGCGTCCAAGGCTTAAGATTGTGCAAGACGAAGGAGTCCTTGAGTTACCGCATCGAGCCCTTCTTAGAGAGATCGAGTATCTTGGTCTCGGTCGGACGACACCTTGTGCACCTGACGTCGAGACCAAATCAAACAGAGAGGACGACAAGTAGCGGGTAGCGCAGAAGGACTTGGGCAACTCGGAGATGACCAAGTACATCGCGTTACGCCATGTTGCTCAACGTGGAAAAGCAGGCGGTACGACAGTTTGCCATCTCCAGCAAGAGCACTGGGAACATGTAAGGTGAACGTCGCTGGGGCACGAACGGCTAGTGAGAGAGTGAGTAGGACAGCGAAGCTACCAACAGGGGCAACGCGATAGGAAGCCACAACACTGCAGCTGTCACGAAAACAGTAAGTTGCTTTCTCTGATCGAGCCATTCACAAACTCCTGTCTTATGCGCTCGCGGTCTTTGCGGACGCGACTCTATGCTCTCCTTCTACCACGCTTCTTTGAATACTAGTTTGCTATGGATCGTGGAACGATGGAGATTCATTCCCACGCTGGAGTTCACCATTTATATCTTGGGTTCACTATCAATAAAGGCTGATTCGTGAGTCCTTTTGCGAAATGGACCACGTCGTACATCTTTCCATTTTAGTATTGAAATTGTGAGTTTCAACTAACCGCTTGTATGCCCCTACACCTCATCATTACATTATTTGAAATGGCGACCGCGAGCAGGCTGCGCTGCCCTCCAGGGTCGTTTATGTGGTTGCTATCTGAACCAGACGGCGGAGGCGAAAAGACATATGGATGTGTGCTGAGGCTGTACGTGCAAGAGCAAACGAAGGATGATTGCGGCCTCGATAGCGTCCACCATGTTGTGCAAATCGATTTCGGAATTGAATAGCATAGCGAAAGCTGGCCACCCTGTTCAACAAAAAGTCGGAAATGAGAGTAACAACACGACCTAGCGACTGCTACTGGACAACAGAAGAATCAGCTTGGACTGTCAACGACGGGCTATCGAGCATATTCAAGGCCAACATCATCAGCAAAGGCCATACAAAGA
The DNA here is from genome assembly GCF_000247585.1 of Phytophthora nicotianae INRA-310. Lineage (NCBI taxonomy): Eukaryota > Oomycota > Peronosporomycetes > Peronosporales > Peronosporaceae > Phytophthora > Phytophthora nicotianae. Next base: position 291,074 of record NW_008649048.1, read on the forward strand.
AACAGCACGGATCATCGAAAACATGCCCACCGCGAGCGTGAAAAGCAGAGCCGTCGAGAAAGAGAATGTGAAGTTTGACTTCTACCTTTCAGATATTGACGCCACCAGGCTGTGCTGCTGATGTTGTAGCTGCCCTCGAAGGCACACCTATTATAGCTCTGCACTATCGACCACAACATCGAGAAAGAAGCGAGCTTCTACACCTGGAAGAAATTCGATTCCAGCTGTGGTCGTATCTATGTTGACAAGCTTGCGGTACTTCGCCAATCTACTGGCCTCTTTAATTGAGGATTTTTTTCATTTTCCCTATTATCTTATTAGAGGGACCAGGAGGCAAGGTAATAGAGAGATAGTGAGGGACTTCATAGTCTTTAGTATAAGTAAGTATAAATGAATGTATCCATATATAATATCAAGTGTCGACACTTGTCGGAACAGCGTCGGGTGTTAAAATCCTTCGAAGGAGAAATCGGTTAGAGATTGATGATATACACCGCCGTTCCCAGCCGGTGATTGAAAACCAGACTTTACCGAGGCAGAAAGATGTAACTAGGGCCCCACAAAAGCTCTGCAGCGTCTGAAATCGCCCGCTCACAAGCTTCCATCTATCTTCAAAGTTGTGTTACTGTCGCTGCACTTGTCCAGATTCTTCGCAATAATATTTCTCCAACGGCTCTTATAAGCTGTGGTGGTCGCTTTCAATCTGTGTAGTTCGTGCAGTGCTCCACCCTGCTGCCTTCAGTCTTGTTTTTTTTTTTTTAAGTAAGTCTGCATCGCGCCTGCATTCCGTACATACAATACGCACAGCAAATATAAGTACTGCACGTTCGTGGTTTCTTCCGCGTCTCTCCAGGTTTGGCTTCACGGCCAAATTTGATTCAAAACTTGCATGCTACGGCTAGTACTGCAGACGTTTCAGGGTGCAGCTCGGAGATGTCTAAATCATATCTAACGTCGTGTTCTTGCTGGAAAGGTGTCTTCAACGTTCACGGCATATCGTTATTTAAACACGTGTAGCTAGAAGCCTTCCGTCGCCGCTCGTTTCCTTTCGAAAAATTTAACAAATCACCAGACTTAAATGTTAGAAAATGGCTTCTGTAAGCTATTAATAGCAGGCTCTCCCTGATATGAATATCTCATAACCGTTTGCTCCTTAATGTGCATCGGACAGATATTTTCGCATCAAATTGGCAATGTGTTGGCACTGGGCCCATTAGCACACCTAACAACTTGCCAGTTTTAGCGAGGGACGATAAGAGAATTTAATAGAGGTACTCCGAGGGAAATGTACCGTTTTCCCTCAATTATAGAGGCCTGCCAATCTATGAGGCATGGTTGAAAACGAAGAAAGTGTATAGCGATGCTGGACGTGCTTACATTGTTGGTCGTGCTACTCGTTTTTGGCAAGTAGAAGACACTATTGGAGATACATTGGCTGGACACGTCGTTTCAGAGGCAAGACGAGTACGTTGGCGTTAGTGTCGTGCATCATAGGATCCAAAACTACCGCAACATCAGACTTCACCTACCATACCAGCCTGACGATCACTTTACCTGCCCAAACGATTTGAGATAGAGATACCGGATGACGCAAGTGATAATGAAGAGATCGAAAGCGAGTACCGGCGTTATGAACCGGATGTGACACTTCTTCAGCAATGCACAATATATAAAGCTTCACGAATGCGACGTTGGACCTTTCCACTCATGTTGAGGGTCTTGTGGATCTATTTCAGCTCGGAAATGAACGCAAAGACTAGAATTCAGTACCACCCCCTGTTTGAGCAGCCGGCATCATCATCGTTCTTCGCCTACATTCCTATGTATTTCTGGGTTGAATTTTTCGCCAAACCAACACTGCCATGTATTACTATGAACTGGACAATCACTTGAATACTAGTCCACTGTTTTCACTGCAGGAGAGCGTGCGTTTTTTTTTAATTGCTACTGTACATGGCACTACTAGACAAAGAAGAATATGCGAACTATTGGAGTCCGCAAATCAAAGATCGTCTTTTTGGTGGTAGAAGCGTTTGTCTCGACAAGGTGGTGGCTTTGGCTAGATCCAAACTGTTGCGATAATCGTTTTGTTTTCCAGCGATCCATCGGCCGGCAGAACTTGTGGCTCCTGCACCGACTCAAGGGACACCGACTGTATCCCAGCCGTATCCCCTGTCGTAGCTGTACTATTAACATGCGCTTGCTTGGGGTCTCTCAATGTGCATTTATGCTAGCGCAGCATTGCTGCAATCAGGCGCACCACTAACCGTACTCTGTGTATCTTCGATTGGAGTTGATCGAATTCCACAATTGAACAAAGAAGCTAAGCTCTGATCATCAGTTTCTGGTGGCTATTTTTGGTGTATTTGAGCGTCGTCCGGGGGCATACATATGCAACGAAACGGCTTGCACTTTCTGAAAATTTTGTACTGCAGCGGTCGGAGTGCACTGGCAAGCGCAGCAAGGCAACGAGTTATTTTTCTAGCTGACGATGGCGGTTTGAAACCACGTGGTGTGCCAGTTTAATTCAAAAATAAACTTGGTTTGAGTATGGATAGAGTCTGTTTATGTGCGGTCCTGCAAGTACACTTGAATTTATGTAAATTCCGATTTACACTCTGTAGAATGATAATATTGTGAAGGATCAAAGTATGAATAATATTAATTAAAAGGATAAAATACCTAGAAGTTAGCAACAAACAAAACTGGATCGTTGTGGCTGCTCTGTGTCGTCAATAACTCTGCTTGCTGCTCTTCCTGGCCGAGGACCAGCTCCTCTTCGTGTTCCTGCTCTTGGTGGATATCCTGCTCTTGCTTGCACTTCTGCTCCTGACGCTGATCTCGTGCTGTTGTTTTTTTTTCTTTAGGTCTTTTACTCTTCGCTGGGTTTCGTGTTCGTTTCGAAATCTTTGCTTGAGAAGGCTCATCTGGTTGCTGTAGCACCTTGCGAGTTAACCATCTACCGGCTACTGTCTTAGTTTTCCTCTTTTTTCCCTGCTTGTGTTGACGAAGAGGTAGAAGTAGGATATGGTGCTGCACTGTTTCCTCGAAGAGCAACCACGCGGTCTTCTTTAAGGACATGGGGACGCCGTTATCTTGAAAGTTGTGTAGTGTTTCGTGCATTTTTACGAGATTTAAGGCGAAAATTCCTCAGCTGCGAAAGTCTGAGGAAATGTTGTTGTTAAAGTTGCAACTTGTCCACGCAAGAGTTGCCACTTGGAGAATTTTTTCCTTGCTGATCACATTAAAACCGTTGGAAAGAATGACAGTGTCGATGAGATCGTGGAGTGTGTTTTAAAACGAAGAGAACGCCGCAACGTGCAATGGTTGCAGTAAGTGAGTGCCGTTTGCGGGGAGGCAAACCAGTTTGACAAGCATCCGGTCGGCGGTCTCGACGATTTCTTCAGCAATGTGGGATGCGCATCCATCCATGACGAGGAGTAGTGGTCGTTTGACAGATGTAGGAACAGCAAAAGCGAAAAAAGATATATTTAGCAATTAGAGTCGCTGTCATAAACGCCTTTGTTGAAGTTGTAACTGCAGCTCCAGGTATACTACATTGCTCAAGAACTTCATTTTCTACTCACTCACCAGGTAGAACAAATAAAGCAGGCACGACAAAGCCTCCAGCGCTACCGCACGCTACAATAGAGAGATGAAAGCTTGTGGTAGGATCAGTGTGCCAAACCTTTTTTTTACCCTTTAAGAGCTACCAAGCGTGTTGTTTTACGGGAATTTTCGAATGAATTTTCATCAACGTTGAACACGCGAGTCATAAAATAAAAAAAGTCATCCTCGTACAACTAACATAACTACTACGTAGCAGTGAGAGCACAACTGAGTTGTTATTAAACTGTCTAGAATGGGTCTACTTGCGCTTAGGGACTACGAAACTGCAGTGCATCAAGCGAAGGCAAAAGAGAGAGAGATATTGTTGGATAGCGCGTCTTCTCTTGACAAAATGATAATAGAATTTGTGGTTTTTCTTTGGATTTTCGTTCATGTGCTACAAAACTATTATACCACAATACCCGTACTATTTTTTAATTAACTTTAATTAAGAAGAGTGATGGGACAATCAATGAATTATATGTCGTTTGGCAGGTTAGTGAAGGTCGAGGACGTCGTCTAAAAAGTAAAATATTTCTTGTGAGCATGTTTTACTTTTGGACGGCGTCCTCAATGATTTCCCTTTGCTTTGCGCTGCCGTACATTGCACTTAGAGAAAAGATAGCTTAGTGCTAAAACGCAATACTCACCAATGTTGTAGTTACCTTGTTGCCACAAGAATGGCGAGCATACACGCACCAGTACTCTCGATACCAAAATTTTTGAAAGCGATTTGATCATAAGCTTTCCTCTTCTTCCTGGAAACCATTCGGACAAAATTACAACGATTAAAGCTCGTAATAGTTCGTATGCATTGTTTTCATAGCCAAGTAGTACTGCATCTGACGAGAAACTTGCAACAGACACACAGGAAGCTAATTCTTGGAGTTTGCATCTCTGTTGCGTGGCTTCGTGCCAGACATGGTGTCATTGTTAATGAATCACTGACACCTGAGCAGATTCGCACCCAGGAATCATATGGAAGCCGGTTGCCCAAGCAGCATTCTGCATGCAAAAAAGAACGAGCTTCAGAAAGCCACATTGGTAGCGATTGACGTTGGTTCGACAGGTCGTTCGAATACCAACTCGAGATCGATTCTCTACGCTCCCTGCTTGAAGCAGAAAGAAAACATCCAACAACAAGCAAGAGAAGAGACTAGCAGTGACGAATACGCGGGCGCACCGCGCGGAGGATCGATTTCTTGCGATTCTTCGATCGAATTTACAAAGCTCAAGCATCAGTTTGTGACTCCAACCATCCATTCTCTTGTCTTCGGCGGCACCGCTATAATAAAGTCGTTTTATTCCGAAACCCTACGCTCTACAAAACTTCAAGGTACACATCGGACTCGGATTCGGAGCGTCAAGTCGAGTTCACTCGATTCCAAATCCAACATACGGCGCGGCATGAAAACGCAGCACCACATAATCTGGTCAAAAGTCAAATGTATCAAGTGAGACTTTCATCAAGGTTCGGCAAAGAACCCGCACGCTGCGGCAATCGATGCTGTTCGCGGTTACCGCAGCACCGCTCACTTTCAATTTGTACAAGTTCCACCAACAAGTCTTCTTCTCAAGGCAACTGTCGGTTAGTCAAGCAAGTCGTCAACTATGGCTGAAAGCACTCCTAACAACTACGCGGAGGCAGTCTCACCCAAGCCCATCACGGCCTTCGACGAGGCCAACAAGGCCGCCGCTCGTCTCATCAAGCCCAAGGCCATCCTGTACACCACTGCCCTGTTGTCGTGGATGCAGCCGTTCCAGAGCGGTTGGTCCACCTCGCAGAT
>NW_008649048.1:297639-302433 GCF_000247585.1 Phytophthora nicotianae INRA-310
TACGCGTATGTTCCGTTCGTGGTGCTTCTGGCGATCTTCTACCTGTTGGCGCTGAAGCTGGTTCCGGAGACGTCGGGCAAGTCGGCTGAGGAGATTCAGGCCGAGTACGATTCGCGTCGCGAACAGTAAAGTGGATAGATTTTTTCTGAAGTTGTGTATATGTCCATGGAAGACTTCATCGGCAATAATGCAAGCTTTTTTATTCAAAATTTGATGACAAATTTTCCTCTTTTTTTAGGTATTGCCACTGTCACTCACTGGTTAATATTCTATATATTACAACGTAGTATGATACAGTAGTAGAATCCTTTATTTGGGGTAGCAAAATTAGTAGGAGAATCAAAATTATTTTTACTTGTGTTTGAAAGAGGTATTTTATTTAAAACCAATACTTTTTGCTCACAATAATAGTTTTTGGAAGGCTACATTATCTGGAGGGAGTGTTTTATTAGAAAGAAAACGTCAGTGTTTCGGTAGGTAGTGTTGTACTCGGCCTATGTTGCTGTGCTGTTGGAAAGCTTTAAAAGGAGTCTTTTTATTTAAACTTGGTGTTTTACTTCAAGCTAGTAGCTGGATAACTGTAGTTATTTTTCTTAAAGGAAAATTAGTTCCAGTTAGCAAATATTAGACCTCAGGAACACATACTGGGAATGTAGCTGCTTACCCTTCTAGAATTCTAGAAACATCGACGACAATTCGAGAAGCAGGTTTACAAGGTGTCATAGCACCCATGTGATGATTTGCGCTTTATATATTTTTATATAATGGATGGGAAAATATAATCCCTGTTGTTCTTCCGAGCGTATAGCTGAAGCATAAGTGAAGTTTTTAAGCAGTTGTGGGGCTCATTTCGGAATTTGATACGTACTCAACCAGTTCACCATGCCACGAGCCCAAAAACGCCAAGATCATGCCGGAGAGGCACTAGATGAAGCGGATTTCCGTGCTTCCACCGCCGATCTTTTTCAGCGAGACGAAAGGCGCAAAGCCAAGATCCCTCAGGTCGTCGTCCCTGACAACGAAAGTGACTCCGACGACGGGAGCGAATCTATTGCTGTTACCTTGCCGTCTGTGTACGAGTTTTGTTTGCGGGCGGAAGGACCAGAAGGAGCTCTCAAGTTCTCCAAATTTGCACCTGAGGAGTTTGAACAGCTTTGGACTGTCGTATACCCTCACGTGAAAGAGCACTGGAACGTTGGGCGCGGCAAGAAATGCCGCTACGCCGCTCGCTACGTCTTCTTTATGACGCTAACTACCCTCAAGCATCTCGGAAAATGGGACATTGTCTCTCGCGTTTTTAAGATTCCGCCATCCTCTTTCCAGAAAATGGTCAGGAGGTTCATGGACGCCGCTTCGCCGTTCCTATACGAGGCTTTTGTGGAATCTATTAACGATAAGTGGACGCTAGGCAAGATTGTGCGTTCGGGGCATGCGTTCCAAAACTTTCCGTACGCCCGATACGCAACGGATGTCACCTTCCAGCAGGCAAATAAGCCCGCCGGCAACATGAACGAGATCAAGCCCTACTACAGCGGTAAACACCACCTGTATGGCTACAAAGTGGAAGTGTCAGTGCTTCCGAATGGCCTTGCCATCAATTGCACTGATCACACAGGAGGGAGTACGCACGACGCCGCCATTTTCAAGGATAATGTCGCCTTTCACGCACGAGCAATGCGTAAACAAGAAGACGATCGTGGGCTTCGTGACGAAGGTCGATTGCACGAAGTCTACCCCAAAGATTGGGCAGTACTTGTAGACAAGGGCTATCAGGGAATGGCACGGGAGTGCCGTGCAATCCACCCGTGAAAAGCAAGCGGTTGCAGCCGCTGTCTTTGGAAGACGCCTGCTATAATGACAAGCTGGCTCGTGACCGCGTCATCGTCGAGAATTTCTTTGGAAGACTTAAGACGCTCTGGGGTATCTGCTCTGACAAGTGGAGGTTCGACGAGGCGTCCTACGATCTCTACTTCCGTGCATGTGTGGCTCTTACCAACGTTCATGTGCGGCTACGACCACTTCGCGGTGACGACGGCAAAGACTACAGCAAGTACGACGCTCGTTTGTGTGAGATTGGCACAGAGCTTCTGGAAAAACAAAAGAAAAAGCGAAAGCGCTACCAAGCCAACCGTGCGGCAAGACTTTGTACGGCGTATCGCCGTCGAACGAGCTATTACAGCTCGGTTTCGGTGGGGTCTGAGGATGTAGACAGCGATGCTGAAACCCGGTTGTGATTCTGCGGTTATGGACTCAATATACTTGATAGCATTCTGGTAGCTGGTACAGCACTCTCAGTTGTGCTGGAGTAATTGCTCTAGTGGAGTAGCAATATACTTGAATTCCAGCTAAAGTCACTTAATAGATAGAACTTGGTTGAAAGTTGGTTCATAATAAGAAAATGCTGGGTATCTCCAATAATGTACAGCAAGGGCTCATATTCCCAGTAATTAATTTTGAGGCCTATTTAAGATATTTTGCTTGGTGTATTTTACACACAGTTTATAAATACGTGTAAAATACGCGTGCAAGGATTCTACTATAGGATTTTTTCTTGGATGCGAGTTGGATGTGGATTCAACAAAACCCTGCTAAACTGATTATGAAATGCTGTCAAATAGGAAAGATGCGCTTCGAGCATCTCCAAAGGTGAAGTGATAGGGACTAAAAAGTAGTCCTAAAGTAGGTGCTGTTATGGCGTTGATCCAAGAGCATACATATTGGATAAACCTCACTTAGATCTGTTTGTTTAGTGTTTGCCCATATTTCAGGACTTCTTCAGCACGACGTGTTAATTTCCCCGTACGTCGTGATGCACCAAAATCGAAAAAAATTTTGTAAAAGCTGTAGTGGTAAATCATGTTTATTCTATCATAATTAAACATTAACCTTGGCCCCCGTACATGTACTTCAAAAATGGCATTTAGGTTAGAAAAATACTTCATATAAACGATGTCGTGGGTAATGCTGCGGTTACAGTGCCACGGCACGTGTAGCCGCGCCATTTTTGTATGCATGACAGTGCAGATTGATACCATGGTGTGGTAAACGGTTAAGATCTCAGACAGATTATTTTTTTCTTACAGTTAACACGTTTATATTTGAGAAATCAACAAACGGACCTTACCAGAAAATTCTCGTAATTTTAGTTCGCGCTAAGGAAGAATCTGCTGATTGTTCACCTGGTAATTTACTAGTCCCAACATTTGTCAAAACAAAAAGTGCAGCTTGCACGCCCAACCAACACGCACCGTGGATACGCGTTATTTTCGTGATAAATATGGCAACTTGCTCATTGTATGGATCCGCTAAACTGCTGCGATCGTAATACTTTTCAATAGTAAGGCATATTTTTCATCATTCGATGCTATTGCGTATTATTCAGCAGTTCGTTTCTTTTTTGTTCTCAGAGGTCCTCTGTATTAGCAGATCGATCATGGGCTAACCGAGGAGTTGACATGACAGCTTTTTAATGGTGGCGAATTGAGGCATATTCCGTGCTTATTTGCATATTTAAATTATTATATATATGCATTATTTGCATATTTAAATTATTATACATATGCATTATTTGCATATTTAAATTATTATATATATGCATAGTACCGGTAATCACAATGGAATTCTGAGTTATGGCACCATCATATACCTTGCTATCAATCCCTGAACCCAGCATCTCATTACTGTTGTTTGTTTTTACATTTACCGATACCAGTGTGCCACGCTCACTTAATAAAGTGTCTTAGCCAAACAAAATATTTATACCTGTGTCCGCTTCAAACTCGGCCAAAGCTGGTAGCTACGCGAGCTGTTTCTTTTACTGTTTTGTTGTTTCGACCGACTTTAACGTTTTTGTTATGTCGAGATGGCTATTTTTTTTTAAAGAAAAAAACTCTACTATCTAGGCACACGAGCCGAGTGACACGACATCCATCGAAATGATTTCCCCGCGCAAACGATGCTGCTTGGTTGCCAGAGGACCTAGACCCAGAATCATTAGAGCCCGGCTGAAGGTCACCGCACCAGCTTGTCGCCGCTGTCGCACATGAACTGGTTAGCACTTGATCTATCGTCTTGATCACCCAATTTCATGCAGCCCGTCGTGCATGGTGCTCCAAAAATGGCATCCACCTGACCAACCATCCGTGACCGTATGACTCCGCCGAATGCGAGCAATGACAACCCTGATCTCTTCTGAAGACGAGACGCAAGAAATTCACTCCTCGGCTTGCATGTAACATGTAAATATTTGGCTTTAACCTAATGCAACAAGTGGCAGAGGTAATGGGGAACATACACCATGTGGATCGACTTCGAACTGACTACGTCTGGAAATGGTGCTAAGCTCCAAGCAAGAAATGGCTCAACAGGGCTCATGCAATGTGCATAACGACCATCTGATGATCTTGAGGTTCAACATGAAAAGCGTATCTCTATGGATTGCCGTTCCACCACCGAAGGCTCACAAGATAGGAAGGCTATCGGTGCCTCACCGAAGCTCATAAGCGAGCCCAGCAGTTCTCTTCATTGCCTGTTCTGCCGTGGATACAACAACCACTACAACAACTACTGTTCTAACAGGAAAATTTCTGTCCAAACTCAACTAGAGAAGATGCAAGATAGCGACAACTACGAGGTCGCCAACTCCCCATTCAAGGGTGGAGCTGCACCAGTCAACACCTTCGATGAAGCAAACAAGGCTGCCGCTCGTCTCATCAAGCCCAAGGCCATCCTGTACACCACTGCCCTGTTGTCGTGGATGCAGCCGTTCCAGAGCGGTTGGTCCACCTCGCAGAT
>NW_008649048.1:303723-350555 GCF_000247585.1 Phytophthora nicotianae INRA-310
CTGTTGCGGTATGCTGGTGCATTGTATTCTTGTGAATTTATCCTCCCTCTTTTTATTGCATTCAGGAGCGCTTGCTACCCTTTAATATTAGACAATTTTTATCTTCTCAAATACACTCAGGTTTCACCTTGGTCCAAAACCATACATACTCCAGTGGGGACAACCTATCAAGTAGCATTCGTATCAGGCTCGCAACTCTGGATCTGGTAGAAACGCAACGACCAGACGTATACACCAGTTATTCCGCGCGAAGATTTAACCCGTCCGCGAATTTGGAATCTCTTTCTACGGAGATGGCCTATAATTTGCTGCGATCGAGGCTCTACATTTCACATAATTCTGCAACGAAAGATTTATCAGAAATAACACAATCCACGACAGTGTAAGATCTGGAATTAACTTCAAAAACTAAAAACTGACATTTAATTTTTGTTGGAGCTTGATATACCTCATTTCTAACTACTACGCTTCAGCTTGGTCCTATGCGATGAATGTCTCCTCCCTCCTGGTTGCGCCGAGATCTTAAAACCATTTATATCCGTTATAGTACACAAGCTTGTTGTGCATTTAAAAAAAATAATGTTTGCGTCCTAAATTGTTCGAAAAGTGCTTTCCTGTAAAAAGCTAAAATAAATTTCATCAGTTTTTCCCAAGCACTTTCTTGCTGTAAAATAAATATTCGTTGTAAGTTATTTTAGTTTGGTAAAATTCGGAGCTCCAGGAAAATGTTCTCCACACTTGGCGTTGCGACGGTAGCGGTGAGGAAGCGAAGTAAAGACAAATGTTATAGTTTGGATGATTAAGGTGTTGGTTGTCTTGTTATCTTTCAGGGTGAGATCTCTGTTAGCTTGAGAAATTATCAGGTAAGCAAGAAGAAAACTGTTGAAAACGATCAGTATCACCGTAGACAACAACTGATTCTCTTCATTTACTGTAGATGGCATGTCTTGTGCCGAGGCGTCCAGGTGACCATCCGCAAAACCGATTCTCTTCATCGAAACTGGAGCCTCCGAGGAACATTCGAAAATATGTATATGTACACCTTTAGATAAGCTGCAATCGAACAGCAATCGTTTACGTAGGACGCAAATATTTTACTTATCATAACGTTACTCTAATATTTTTTGGTATCATACTTAGCCCAGCACTGCAATCTGACTATTGCCTGATAAACGCCACTGATCGCGATCACGGTTCTTTTTCAATCGTCGCGATTCAAATTCATCTTGAATCTCTTGAATGGTTTTGCCATACGTTTCAGGCACAAACGAGTGTACAAAGAGGAATGCCAGTGTCACAGTGCACATGAACGGCACGAAGCTGTAGTTGTCGAACGCAGCAGCAATGTACGGATAGCCAAGACCGATCATAAGACTGCACAGCCAACTACAGCCCACACAAATCGAGCATCCCATAGCTCGAACATCGTCCGGGAAGAGGTCAGCCATGATACCCCACGCCAACGGCCCTAGACTTGATCCGAACGTAGTCACGTAAAGCGCAGTAAACACGATTGCCAGCGCGGGTAAACTACCAACCAGCGACGCCGTCATGCCGACTGCACTGCAGAACATTCCGGTAAATCCAATCAAGATGAGCTTGCGATTGCCCAGACGTGCTGACAACATGCCACAGAATAGCGTCGGAAGAACGTTGACGAAATTGACCAGCAACACACCAATACGACTATCCGAAAGTCCTGCTTGCTTGAAAATGCCGGACGAGTAGAAGAACACGGCGTTGACGCCCGTGAGCTGTTGGGCGCCTGCCACACCAATAGCCACAAGTAGTTGTCGAATCAGAGCCGGTGAGAATAAATCCGCCAAGCCGCGGGCCTTAGGAGCATTGGGAGCCATGAGAGCCATCGACATCCGAAGATCCTGTAGTGGCTGCACGAACTCACTGCCCACTCCAACACGGGGTGCCACCTCCTCTTCCTGCTTCATTCAAGTCTTCGCTAGAAACACATTCTCCTGGCCGAACAGCCTTGCAAGCTCATGTTCTGCAATCAGGGGCTTGCCTGCCATCAGCAGCCAAGCCGGGCTTTCAACCAGTACGAATGGTGCCAGCACCAGGAACAGGAACGCCAGTACGATAGGAAACGCCGCAATGTACCTCCAACCGGCACTCGTACTGGCAAAGAAGAAGGTGATCGCAACGCATAGGTGTCCGAGTGTGATGGAGATCTGGAAACACACGCCCAGTTTACTGCGGAGGTGTGGCGGACAGATTTCTCCAATGAATCCCGGAATGACGGCCGTTGAGCCGCCCGCCGCGATACCGGCGAAGACGCGGCCAACTGTGAATATCGTAATGTTACAAGCAGCAGCCTGGACTACCCCACCTGCTATCATGAAGAGGCAGTTGGCCATCATGGTAGGTTTACGACCGAACTTGTTGGAAACACGCCCGGTCACAAGAGCTCCGATCATACCCCCGACGATCCAGGAACTGACGGCAATGGTCCACTCCGTCTTGGTGTGTCCTGGGAACATGAGGCAGGTACCTGGCGCGATGGGTCTTGCATTGCAATCCGCCTCATTATTGAAAATCGAGTTGTTCATTTGCGAGGTTGACCATCCGAACTGAAATGGCTGCAGTACTGCTACCAGGACATTGGCGTACAGCCTCCAGCTTGGTTTAATAGTCGGGTTAACCTGTGTCTGTGGTGGCACCTGTGTCACTACGGGTGTCGGAACAAGCCAAACATGGCTGGAACTGCTCATCGACGGCGTGAACTCCATTTTTTCGCAGCAATCCTCGTCTTTCTGCACGCGACCAAGCTCGGTCGATGAGTTAATGAGACGGTCGCTATTGTGGCCTCGGTTGTATCGACGCAATTGTAAGAATGAAGCTCCAGCAGTGATGCCGCGTTCCTGCTTCAGGGTTGTGACTTGTGCAGTCGAAAAGGATGGTGGATCGTTGCGATCCGATCACGTTAGCCTCCACCACAGCAGCATGCTGCACTCGAAGCTGTACAGAACAAATATTGTTGAGTTTCTGTGTGTTACGTGCCGCCAGCGCCACGGATTATACGAAACAACTGTTCGTCAGAAAACGAGTTCGATTGCAAGATCGTCAGGCCCAACTAATCCAGAAGAACAAGGTAACCGCAGATATTAATATTAAGTTCTGCAACTGCACGGCTCGGATATTAGAGCCACGCACGACGGATCTCGTGGTCTCATAATGTAAAGTCGAACGTAGTCTACGGTGGCAAGATGCGACCTACGCAGCTTTTAGGATCAAGCGTCACTACTTTTCGTCACCGAAAAAACTGAACCATGTTGAATGGTGGAAGCACATATCCAGGAGGCAGCTGTCTAACAAAGTGGCCATATTGGACCGTGAAGATATGTTGTCGGTTCACGTATAAGCGCCGCTTATTAGGCGGACGTAGCTGAAAACGTATGTACGACTTCATCTACTGCAACGTTGATGAAACTTTACTTTACCTTTGGGTAAAATATAAAAGTAGGTTAAATTTTACACTATTTCGTACTTTACTAAAACAATGTTGTAGAATTTCACCTACTTTTAGGATTTTTAAACCTAAAGTTTACAAAAAGCAGAGATTGCGACGTGCAGATCTTCCCGCATATCAAGTCAATTCTACTGACTGCCGGTGGGATCGTTTCCTCGCGGCAATATGCGGCCACCAGACGGAAACTCAATAACAGCAGACAAGGTAACCATTCTCTCACATTGGACAGCTTGCTACGGAAAAAGGTCCAATTGTCCTGTTGGGCTGTGCATTTGTATCGCGTTGTAAAATGCATGGAATGACATCCATACGTGCTTCACGACGGTTTTACCAAAACCCAAAACTGGACTTTAATGACAACAACACGTTCGACTCAACCAGCCACAATTTACGCTGTCCAAGCACGTTCGGCATGCATGTATTACTCGCTGCTAGTATTGCTAGCCACCCCGGTTAGTTTCCAACCACATGCAGATCGCCAGTCACCTTGCATGTGCCAGAATTTGGTGGTAATATGACAACGATATCACTGCAGTCGTCCGGGATACATGAACCGTACTATGGGTTTGAAGGAGACAGCATTGATGCGCGAGATATGAAGCTGTAGGCTCAGCCCTTGTTTTTTTTTTTACTAAAGTATTCCGATGTATCTATTTAGGCTAACTCGCTTTGCTATTATGTTTTTACACACACTCAGCTTGACCGATCCGGCTTGTGAGTATCGCGGGGACGGAAGGTGGCTTGGATCTCCTCGGTGCTCTTGCCTGCGGTCTCTGGGATCCAAAACTGAGTGAAGAAGAAAAACGCGGCGGTGGTCACCATGAAGGGGACAAACTTGTACTCGTCCAGTGCATCCGAGACGTATGGGAAGAAGACGCCAATGATCAGGTTGCAGACCCAGTTGATGAAAATGCACATGGAGACAGCAGTGGCGCGTACCGAGTCCGTGAACAATGCAGCCGTAATAGGCCAGATAAGCGGCCCAACGCTTACGGAGAAGAAAGCAACGAAAGTGCCCATAAAGACGATAGAGAGCACCTCGACCGACAAAGCAAGCGCCAGTGTAATACCCGTAGCGCTAATAAACATACCGGCCAATCCAGTAAGCAGCAGCCGTCGATTGCCGAATCGCTCCGACAGTCGCGCGACGGCCATCGTTGGCAACAGCATCAGAACGTACACAATGACGCCGCCCACACGGCCGTCAGAGACGCCTGCATCCGAGAAAATGTCGGACGAGTAATAGCACACCGCGTTGATACCGGTAAGCTGCTGCGCAGCCGACACGCCGAGAGCGACCAGAAGTTGCTTGATAAAGAGCGGCGAAAACAGCAGTGACAGCGTGCCGCCTTCATACTGTTGCTCTTCAGATAGCGGCTCGGACTCGAGATCAGTGTTGACACTTGGCTCCATCCACGACAGCGCCTGCGGTACGAATCCATGACCGTACAGCCTGGCAATCTCTTGCTCTGCACGCTCCCGGTCACCTTTCTCCAGTAGCCACGCGGGACTCTCTACTAGAACAAACGGCGCGAACGCCAAGAAGAAACCGGCATTTAAGACGGGGAACGCTGCGATGTACCGCCACCCGCTGCTGGTATCCGCGAAGAAGAAGCTGATGGTTACTACTAAGATACCGGCCGAAAGAGATACCTGCATGAACGTGCCGTACGAGTTACGGCGACTCGGAGGCGTGATCTCACTGATGTAGCCACCCACCATACCCGTCGCACAGCCCGACGCGATACCGGCAACGATACGCCCTACCATGAAGACCGGAATACTGGACGTGCTCGCTTGAATCACAGCGCCTGCCAACATGACGATGGCGTTCACTAGCAATACCTTCTTACGTCCGAAGCGCTCGGATATGGCACCACAGCCAAGACTCCCGATCATACCACCTACAATCCATGCATTCACGATCAACGTCCATTCAGTGCTGCTGTGCCCGGGGAACATCAGGCACGTTCCGTCGACTACCGGGCGTACGTTGCAGTCGTCCTCGTCGTTGAAAGTCGTGAGGTTTAGTTGACCGACCGACCAGCCGAACTGGAAGGGAAGCAGCAGCAGCACTGCGAGGCTGCACCAGAATGTCGACGTGAGCGGGACGGCCTTGTCGGCCAGGACATCGCCAGCCTTGGGCGTCTTCACTTCAGTGAACACCGCGTCTTCGACGACCATGGATGTGGCAGTTCGGTAGTCGATATGTCGCCTTGGTGATAAGATTTAGAATGAGAGTGCCAGCCCGGTGCGAGACCGTGCCACACCATCGCTTGGCCGGCCGGTAGACACGCAAAAAGCGACCTTTTTGTGCGGATCGCAGCACAGGGACGGGCGGTTTTAGTCGTGCATGCATGCACAGCCTTACCTCGACCGGCTACGCTTTGCCGGTGCAAGTCCGACATCCTGTTCGGATGAACGCGCAGGCTGCGTAGGATGTCGTTGGAGGCATTTCTATCGCCGCCATGAGTCGGTGGGCGGCACATTTACGCCGGTGTAAGCCATTTTCCGGTGCGTGAGTTCGTCTACGCATCTGTCCTGAGCTTAGTCGCATTCATTACAACTTCAAGTTGCAGTTGTTGTTGCTTTTTTTCAGCCCGTTAGGCAGCGTCCTTGTGCTTCACTCGTATGCTATCCTGTTGTATTCATGCTTGCATTTTGAGCTTGTTTTTTGCCGTTCGCTTGCGTGCCACGCTTCACCCCCATCGACGATTACGATTTACTGGAATGTAGCGAGCGAGGAATCATTGATAGCGACGGCTATTTACCGCCATTCCAACAGAACACTCCGTTCACTTCAAACAACACAGCGACATCCATTATATTTTATCATAAACCACTTACTTACTTACACAAACTTATCCCAGCACCGGGATCTGACTGTTACCAGACATTCGCCACTGAGGCTTCTTTTTAGATTTCTGCCACTTGGCGTTGAACTCGTCTTGGATCTCTTGGATGGTCTTGCCGTACGTGTCAGGCACGATGGAGAAGAAGAAGAGGAACGACAGTGTGATCGTGTACATGAACGGCACGAAGCTGTAGTTCTCCAACGCAGCAGCGAGATACGGATACACCAGTCCGATCGTTAGACTGCACAACCAGCTACAACCCACACAAATCGAGCAGCCCACGGCTCGCACGTCGTCCGGAAAGAGATCAGCCATGACTCCCCACGCCAGTGGCCCAAGACTCGCACCAAACGTAGTCACATAAAGAGCAACGAACACAATGGCCAGTGGAGACAAACTAGCCACAAGCGACACGGTAATACCCACCGCACTAAGCAGCATGCCCACGAATCCGTACAAGATGAGCATACGGTTACCCACACGAGCCGCTAGCATTCCACAGACCAAAGTGGGTAAAACATTCACAAAATTGACCAACAAGACACCAATTCGACTGTCCGAGAGTCCGGCCTGCTTGAAAATACCGGAAGAATAAAAGAACACAGCGTTCACACCCGTGAGTTGCTGGGCTCCGGCCACACCGATGGCCGTCAGCATCTGTGGAAGCAGCAACCTTGAGAAGAGTTTCGAGAGCGAGCTCTGTTGTCCTGCATCTGCGGGTGGCGCTATCATTGACATGCCGAGGTCCTGCAGTCGAACGCTTCCTTCACGTTTGGACTCGGGGTCTTCTTGCTGCTGGTTGATCCATTTCTTGGCGGTGTACACATTGTCCTCACCAAATAGACGCGCTAGTTCTTTTTCCGCCTCGTTAGGTTTGTTCACCATCAGCAACCATGCGGGACTTTCAACCAGCACGACGGGTGCCAGAAGCAGAAACAGTGACGCTAGTACGATGGGGAATCCAGCGATATACCTCCAACCAGTACTGGTACTGGCAAAGAAGAAGGTGATCGCAACTAACAGGTGGCCGAGTGTGATGGAGATCTGGAAACACACGCCCAGTTTACTGCGGAGGTGTGGCGGACAGATTTCTCCAATGAATCCCGGAATGACGGCCGTTGAGCCGCCCGCCGCGATACCGGCGAAGACGCGGCCAACTGTGAATATCGTAATGTTACAAGCAGCAGCCTGGACTGCCCCACCTGCTATCATGAAGAGGCAGTTGGCCATCATAGTAGGTTTACGACCGAACTTGTTGGACACTCGTCCGGTTAAAAGAGACCCGATCATGCCTCCAACAATCCAGGAACTGACGGCAATGGTCCACTCCGTCTTGGTGTGGCCGGGGAACATGAGGCAGGTGCCTGGTGCGATGGGTCTTGCGTTGCAGTCGACCTCGTTATTGAAAATCGAGTTGTTCATTTGCGAGGTGGACCATCCGAACTGTAGCGCTTGCAGTACCGCCACAAGGATATTGGCGTATAACCTCCAAGTCGGCTTTACCACTGCTGTCTCCTCTTCGATTGCTGGTGCAGGCATCATAACCATGGGCGTCGGGGCTACCCAGACATACCCACTGGTACTGCTGATCATCGACGCGGAGAAATCCATGGTTTCCGCGAATGTGTTAAACAGTTAAACCACGTCCTCGCAGAGACTTAGACTTGTGTCTCCGAAAATTACCGACAGCGTCCGTCGGGCAAGTACCAAAGTGGCGTTCTACAATCTTGCTAACATGTAAAGTACATGCTGTGAGTTTCGTGAGTCCTTCGACTCGCCAGTCCCTTATTTCCTGTGACATATACAACCGTGCGCTCATAGATGGCGATGCTTGCTTTGCCGAGATGGGGGCAGAATCAATAGCCTTGGGAACATGTACAGTCGGTGTAGTGCACTAGGCAGGCGTGCCGTCCGTGTGTTACATGCACGCAAATTATGGATCGCCACTGATTAAACTACTGCCACAGATTCTACGAACAACTGGTTGTCCGATCCAAAGAGCGGTCAGCAGAACGGACACTATCAAATTACGCACAAATACCGTAAAAGTGTCTTCCAGCCCGGAAGTTCCACGAGGTAACGGACCAGATACATGAGCGGAATCGAGCTCAATAGCAGGGATGTTCATGACATGGGGCACACGACTCCGATAGTACATGTAGCCGTATAGGCGAGCAGCATGAGTTTCGACATCACCTGGTACAATAAAGCTTTGACAACTGTTTACGTCCATCATGATGATCATGAACAACGACCCGTAAAATAGGTTTGATTTGCATGAAAGCGATCGACGACGTGGAGTGGCGATTGGTCACTGGGGATTTCGTCGAGAAAGCAAGCACGTTGTTGAATACAGTAGCACATTCTTCTTTGGGAGACTTGAGATATCGGGAAGCCGATTCGTTGAACAATGTAGGCGAATTGGCCCGTGGGAATACTCAGAACCAGTATTTAGATGATATCAACGAAAGTACGAACTTTCGATAGGCTGCCCGCGTCGGTCCAATTATTCTTTAGGGCTGTTTCGGTAAAGCGGCATCGAAGTGCATCGAAGGAGCTGTTTTCGCCGTACCAATCTGTAGATGCAGAGTACTGTATAAGCATACCGGTACACCTGTAACGACAGACGAATGCTTGGTAAACAGCAGCAAGGATACCAGGTACTGCAACATCACCCGATAATTTGCCAGGTCGCTTTTGATGATCACTGTACTATCCAGCGTACGCGTGCCTTGGTGGCGAGCACGGGGACACCATCGTTTGACACTGGAAGTTCGTGCAACAACAGCACGAAAAATACCTTACAGTTTAGATAACTTGTTTACGGTACATTTCATTCAACTTCACCCTGAAAAAATCAAGGTTTCTCCTGAAAAAGGCATCCTATACATGTAGATTCGCCAACTCCGACTTGTTTTTCGACGCCCGCCGTGCGTAAAACTCATCTTGAATCTCCTGCATTGTCTTCCCGGACGTGTCTGGTACGAACGAATACACAAATACGTACGATAGCGCCACAGTACACATGAACGGTGTGAAGCTAAAGTCGCCCAAGGCCGCAGCAATGTAGGGGTAGCTCAGACCCACCGTGAGATTCGACAACCAGCTACATCCCACGCATACAGAGTTGCCCATAGGTCGAGCTTCATCCGGGAAGAGGTCAGCCATGACAACCCACGCCAGAGAACCGAGACTTGAGCCGAACGCAGTGACGTAAGTTGCCGTGAATACGATCGCGAGAGCAGGCAAACTGGCAACAAGCGACGCCGTGATACCCAATGCACTCAAGAACATCCCGGCTAAGCCGTATAACATCAGCTTACGGTTTCCTAAACGCGCCGCCAGTATCCCACAAAATAAGGTTGGCAGCACGTTGACGAAGTTAACGGCCGCGATGCCAAACCGGTCGTCCGATATGCCGGCTTGCTCAAACAATGTGGACGAGTAGAAGAAAACGGCATTAATACCCGTGAGTTGCTGGGCTCCAGCAATTCCGATAGCTGTCAAGAGCTGCCGAATAAGCACCGGCGAAAACAATCGAGCAAACGTGAACGGTTTATCTGAATCTGGAGATAATGACGCGGTCGATTCCTTCGGTAGTGCACTACTGGAAGTCAGGTGGTCCTGCTGAAGCCACGTCTTGGCAAGGTACACGTTCTCTTCGCCAAAAAGACGTGCCAGTTCTCGTTCCGCGAGCTGTTGCTTTCCCACCACTAATAGCCACGCGGGACTTTCGACAATAATGAAAGGTGCTACTAACAAGAACAACGTCGCCAAAATAACGGGAAATCCCGCAATGTAGCGCCAGCCACTTTTTGTGTCGGCAAAGAAAAAAATAATTGCCACAAATAAATTACCGATCGTGATGGCCATCTGAAAGCCTACACCGAGGTTGTTGCGGAGGTTTGGAGGGGAAATCTCGCTGATGAATCCAGGGATAACTGCAGTTGCACCGCCTGACGCGACACCGGAAACCACTCGTCCTCCAATAAACATCCAAATACTAGAAGCGCTGGCCTGTACTACTGCGCCGGTGATCATGAAGACGCAATTAGTCATCATGATCCGCTTGCGACCGAATTTGTTGGAGACGCGTCCGATGACGAGAGCGCCGAGCATTCCACCAAAGATCCAGGCACTGACGGCGATAGTCCATTGGGCTTTGGTGTGTCCAGGGAACATGAGGCAAGTGTCCGGGGCCACTGGTCTGGCGTTGCATTCGTCTTCGTCGTTGAAAGTATTCAGATTCAGTTGCGACGTTGACCATCCGTATTGCAGAGGCTGCAGCAGCGACACCAAAACGTTGGCGTAGAGCACCCAGCGCGGTCGAATTGATGCATAGGTTTCCGGCACAGAAGATATTCTGGAGACAGATTTTGGCGTAGGCGCTACATGGATGTAGTCACTGGCAGGGTTTGACGATGGCGATGGTATTTCCATTACCCTTCCCACACGATAAAGTAATAATGGAGTTGCATGCAGTCCGAACGTTCCTCGATTTCACTCGTAGACGAGGCCTGAGTCCGCATAATGTGCCGACTCCAAATCGTGACGGGAGTGAACGCAGTTGCCCGGATTCCACGGTCTGCGAGACCAGACCAAATGGACACTAAGCGACATTAAGCGTCCAAGTCAAGTCATCAACGATGAGCTCATCGTCCACTAATACCCGTGAAAAATGGCAATGAAACTGTACTAACACATAATTCAGATGCTTATGAAATATTAGAGAAGTAGTTTTAAACGTCTTTTCGTAAAAAAAGATCGAAAGGTATTATTTTATACGATATCCGGATAGAAAGCAATTTGGTAAGTTATTCGGATAGAAAGTATATCCGGATAGAAAGCAATTTGGTTAGAAATTCGGATAGTAAGTTAGTTATCCGGATAGGAAGCAAATTGGTTAGTTAACTGCTTTGGGCTACCGCATTGAAGTAGTTTAAACGCATTTCGAGAGGTGGATACTTGATAATTTAATCCAATATCAAACAGCCTTCGAAATGACGCGCAGTTTTGCCATGTCGATTGTTCACGCGCCGGTGTTGATGATAAGCGTGTTGATTGCTCAGGTGACCCAGCGTGTACGGCATTGATTGCACCACCGCGACTTTTGCCCAGTTTTTACTGTACATAACGACATTTCTGCTTTCGAAAACGCAATTACTACTGAAAAATTAGCCAAAAAAGAACATTTGGACACTTTTTGCCGTATTGAGAAAAGTACTGTCAAAATGGTACTAAAAAGTGGCCGGAAGTCTTAATTTCATTAAGGTTGGATGTTTTTCAACGGGAGAAACCCATTGATTTTTCATGTTTTTTTCCCGCTGAAAAACATCATCCAAAATTTCAAGTAAAAGTGTACTTTGCGAAAATTGGTGTAGGAACACAAACATTAAAAATTAATGAATAGCATCCAGATCCCTAATTTAGTATTTATTTACCGAATTTGGGGAGAATGTGTACTATTGCGAAATTTGAAACCGCTGAAAAACCGGTTGTAATACTTTTCAATTAAAAAAACCGATACGTAACGGTTATGAAGAAAGTATCAAAAATCAGATTGAGAACAATGCACGGCCAAGTGAATGCCTCGGCGCAGACTGGCGGCGAGCGGAGCGGCACGTGCGCGTACCAGGACGCGAATGCGCAGCGCGCTGCAGGTCGCATTAAGGCGGCGGTGGTTGGCGCGGGTTTTTTGGGTAGATGCATCGCCATTGACCTGTCCCTATTGGGAGTCCAAGTGATCGTGTGCGATACGAACCCGCAGACTGGCGACGCGGTTCGTAAAGTTGGCTGGGAATTGGCTGTAATATGATAATTTATTCCTGCTATATCGGCGTGTTGTGTTAGTTATCTTCGTATGCGTACGAGTTGCTCCACCCGCTGCTGTATCTCGGCTACGTTACGAAGAGCATGATGACCCAAGCATGCGGCAACATCACGGTAGTCACGGATGTGGCGCAGTGTGCCGACGCTGCGATCGTCATCGAAGCGGTGAGGCATAAAGTGGAAATGGTTCCCATTAGCAGTTATGATAGTTACACGTCTAATGAATTAATTTCCTGTTAGATACCAGAGAACTTGGAGGCCAAAGTGAAACTTTTCAAGACACTGGAGCAACACTGCTCGGCTTCAACGATCTTAACCACCAACACGATCGAGCTCCCGATCGACTCAATTCAGTACGTTAATTCTTCTTTAGGAAAAAGAACATTGCCGGTTCTTACTGTTATATTTCCTTGTAGGATGCACCTACAGCACCCAGACCGTTTTTTGGGCATGCGATTCTTCTACCCGTGCGTGCTCATGTCCCCCGTGGAGCTCACAGTAGGGACGTCCACGTCGCAATGCACAGTCGACCGCGTCGTCGCCTTCTTGCAACGTCTGGAGAAGCAACCGCATCGCGGTCCGACCAAGCGCGTGTTAACCAGCAAAGAGGCCAGCGCTTTCCAGTTCGACGCGGCTGTACGTGGGCACTTCTACCATGGATTGCTGGAGCCCAAGCGCGTGTCCTCCGTGGCCGACATCATCACTCCTCAGCCCGGTCCTCCTCTGGTTGGACCCAACTTTAACGCAGACAGAACGTCACTTTAACCGTTACGAACATGTCCACAGTTAATACCCGTTTTAGTGACATCACAAACCTGAAAATGCCTCTGTACGGGGAGGTGCTCGATGCGCGTAAAGGCCGCTGCGCTGTGGCCTCAGCGGCGCTACGCGCTGGATCTTGCGTGCTCCGTACATCCGCTGTGTGCGCCGTGTCTTCCTCTTCCTGTGGGTGGTGTTTTACGCCCCAAGCCGCTCTCCAGCGCTGTACAGGCTGCCGTAAAGCTCGCTACTGCTCTCGCACATGTCAACAGCGCGACTGGCCGCAACATCGGCGCGAATGCCAGGCTTGGCGCTCCATCCCAGCCAACAATACTTCACCTACCGTCTTGCTGGTGTCTCGTATTGCTGACAAGCTTTTTCTAGGCTCTGAAATCAACCAGGAAGAGAAAAATCGTGTGCTGAAGCTACGACATCATTTAGATGACCACACGGAGCTTCAGCGGCAACAATTCCATGAAATGACGCAGTTAATACTTCTTCTTTTATCTAGATATAAAGGAGACAAAGGGAAGCAGATCCCGAGCTTCGATAAACTCCAGAACGACCTGGAACCAGAGATACTCAAACTCTTTGGACTAGTCAATTGCAACGCCTTCTCGATCGCAAACGACGTGACCAACGAAGCTGTTGGCATCGGATTGTTTCCCGAAGGAGCACTATTTAATCACGACTGTGACCCAAACTGTGTCGTGAGTTTTAAAGGCCAAGAGATGAAGGTGCATGTGATTAAGGACGTGGAGCCGGGGCAGGAGCTTACAGTCTCGTACGTTGAGTTGCTGCAGTCGACCAAAAAGAGGCGAACTGAGCTGAAAGCCTCGTACTTCTTTGAGTGCCACTGCACACGCTGCTTAACGGAGACGACGGACGACTGGTATCTGGATGGACTTGAATGTACCAACAAGGAATGCGTCAATGGTGTTGTAGTGGTGGCTGACGGTGATGTTGATAATGCTATCTGTAAATTATGTGGCACTGCACGTAGTGGAGCTGAGATTAGTAGATACGAACATGAGATGAAGATGGTTGAAGCACTGAAGGTTAACTCTGAAGAGGACAAGTGGAAAATGTATCACCAGCAAATGTGGGAAATTGCGACGACTAAGCTGAATTTACATCCACGGAGCACACGGGTAGCTGTGATGGCGCGTGAGATCAGCAATTTCCTGCTAAATGCAACGTCTGTGGAGTTACAGCGCCAAGCTCTTCGGTTTTGCTGGGTAGAGCTACGCGCAGTCGAGTGGCTACTACCAAAGACCAAACTCCCGTCTAGAGGTCTCCTGCATTTCCAGATCGGTAAGCTTTTATTCAAAGAAGTTACCACTTCTATGTCGTCTGTAGCTCGAGCTGAACAGCTTCAAAACACTACGAAACATCTTCAAGAAGCTCTTTCAGTGTACGTGTTCAAGTCTGTAGATAAAATATTATGTGTATTGATTAGACTTTTTTGTAGGTTGGACTGCGCATGTGGAAGCGACAGCGATGCAGTGCAGGCTGCGCAGTTGATGCTGGACGACGTTCGTCGCGCCGTTCAGCTTCCTTAACTGTTACAAGTTAAAATACGGGTCAATCTTCGCTTTGTACGCAGCCCTGACATACGCCGAAGGGAGTAGCTTGTTCAAAACTGCCTGGCCAAGCAACTGAAGTCGCGGATTGCTCGGGAACTCGAACATAACTTGATGCACTGTACGCACAAGCATGAGATCGCTGTTAAGTGTTACAGTGTCAACGAGTGTGCCGTAACCCTTGCGGTTATCCTCCTGGTTACTCTCTGCATCGTTCATAGCTCGAAGCTTCTCGTTCGTCGCATACAACGCACGCTGAATAAGCGCCTCGTCTAAAGGATTACGCTCGACTAGTTGGATGATCTTACTGAACGTCCATTGTGGTGTCGGGTTATAGTGCTGTTTCCGGAGTTTAGTCTTGGCCATGGCAAGGAAATAGGCTTCTTCATCCGCAAGACTCTCGAACTTATCGTGGCAGCGTTTAGCAACATCGTGACTTGAAATTTCTGGAGTGCAGCGTCGTAATGAGAGTGCGTACAACGGCGTAACAGGTTGATTTCTAGACTTTTTCTCGGTCGAGAGACTTGGTGTAGCATCCAACAGCGTCAACAGCACTTGGTAATCCGGTACTCTGGTGTTCGCAGCCATCAGCAAGGCACGTAAACCACGGCGTTCTTCCGTATCAGCGAGAATCTCTTTACAGTGGTTTACCAAGACTTTCGCGGTGTCAACGCTGACATGGTGCAGTATCGCCAGGTGTAGTGGTAATTGTCGTTTTGCATTGTATGTTCGACAGCCGTCGGTGTAGATTTCACATAATTTGTGTAGAATCTCCAGGCTGACTCCATTTGCTGCTGCGACGTGTATCGGGAGGTCTCCAGTTGGAAGAGAAATCGACTTACAAGACGTAGGCATGAGGCTAATTAACAGAGAGAGCAGACGCGTTGCTTGGGGCTGGTGGATAAGAGCATAGTGCAGTAGCGTTGTTTGAGTTCCGACTATTGTTGTGACCTCGAGTAGAGCATTTTCCTGGTTATCTGGGAGTATTTCGGCCGTGAGCGTGAGGATTCTTACTGCCATTTCTTCTGGGAATCCGTATTTTATCGCGAGATGAATCGGTAAGAGCCCGTTGCTACGTTTTACAGTTAATAGTGCTGCAGGGTAGTGCATCACCAAGAGATCCACAAGCCACAACCAGCCGATGTCAGTATCTCGCTGTTTTTCGTGTTCAAAGCCATCCATAGCAAGATGCAAGGGCAGATCACCATGTTTAGTAGCTGTGGTACACAATTCATGCGCGTTAAAGTGCTTAAAGAACAGCAAAACTGCAGTTCTTGAGCGTGGAGAAACGAAATTTCCTCCCGATTGTCGCTGTTGAGTAATACACGAGTGAAAAGCAGATTCTCCACGCTCGTTAAATAACTTCGGTACCTTAGTCTTGATTTCTTCACAAGCTGCAAAAGCCCACTGTAATACTTCAACTGATGCACGATGAAGGATGGCTACATGTAGCGGGGTATCTCCACAGACTGTTTGACGCTCCCAAACTGAAATATTCCCCCCTTTTTGTCGATTTTTTAGTATCTGCGGCTTCTGAGCTAGGATAGTGAGTATCTCAACACTGGAGTGTTCACGGAACCCAATATGTAGAGGTGTCATACCAAAGACATCACACTCCGTTAGTGCCGCGGGGTATCCGTCCACCATTGCACGTATAAGTGCAACACCAAAGTGCGAGCGGACTGCATAGTGAAGCGGCAAATTGGCTGCTGCATCACCTCCACGCTGCATGAGCTGTCGACGACGACGTCGAGCGATTAGTTCCAGTAGTACCAAATCAGGTTCAGGAGAGCGCAGATGCGTCCAAATGTTGCCAAGCAAACGTTGCTGCACTAACGAAGTCACGTCATACGTGTAGAACGCACTAAACGCCAACATCGGACGGTGTTTGGAGCCTTCTGACAGCGAGGGTAAGCACATTTGATCGTAGAAATCCTTCTTCGCACGACGCTCTGATAAACGTTTGTCGAATTGGTACTTTTCAGCCTTAGAAGAGCAATTACCATGCTCCAAAGGGGCGATTGAAGACGTGCTGATGGGGTATAGCGGTCGATTGAGAAGGATTTTACCGGTAAGAATATCTGTGAAGTAATACAAACGAGTTCGTGGATCGATATGCTTCTGAAAGCGTTCGCACACCAGATTAAACATAAATCTCCGTGCCAAATGACCTCGTACTAGTGCTTGGATCCGCTGTGCAGCATCAGGTTTTAAAGGTGGGTCTATGCGTATTGCAATGTCAGCTATGATCGCTGCGACGCAGTCTACCACTTCGGGTTCAATCCATGACACATCCAAACGTTTTGCACCGTACGCTCGCTTCTTTGTTGGGATGAATGCACGTAATTCACGCCACTTTTTCAACTTCTCCGCTTCGTCGTGTTCAGCTTGTTGTTCGATACGTTTCTCGAGAAAATCATCTCTCCAATCGCTCAAAACCCCGCGTAAATCAGCGAGTGTAACTTTCAAAGCTCTGTCTTTTACCATCTCTAGACTCACGGCCAGTGAAGCTACAGCGTCACTGGTAGTTAAGTGAGGTGCAATAGTGTCAACTGTTGGTTTAGAGACAGCGTCTCGACGTGTTTGATGTACCGTAGCAGCATTTACAGCAGGTCGGCGATGCTCGAAAGCTTTCCAGAATGCGAGGAATTCTTCCAGATTAATCCGACCGTCTCCGCTAGAGTCCATGACCTTCATCATACGGTTAATCTGTGCGATATCCATCTCATGTCCAAGAGCTTTAACGAGTTGGAGCAGCTCATGCTCGTCCAAAGCTCCGGAGCCATCGGAGTCAAAGGTTTTAAACAGTACAGAAATCTTCTTGACGCGTTGCTGCTCCGCTTCGTGTTCGGTTATGGCTGTGGCTTTCTCATTCATTACGTTTAAAGTGCGCATTTGTTTACGACGTCGACGTTGTTTCTCTCGAGCAGCAGCTTGAGCTTCGTGTTGTGCT
The DNA here is from genome assembly GCF_000247585.1 of Phytophthora nicotianae INRA-310. Lineage (NCBI taxonomy): Eukaryota > Oomycota > Peronosporomycetes > Peronosporales > Peronosporaceae > Phytophthora > Phytophthora nicotianae. The sequence goes on from NW_008649048.1 coordinate 321,187, forward strand.
CGAAGCTCAGCTTGAGCGCGTTGTTTGGCTCGTTGCAGCTCCAGCTTCTCTCGTTCTGTAGTTTCAAAGGTATCGTACCAGTTAAGAAAGCGTTCGAGAGAGACTAATTGGTCCATAGGATCTGTTACCAGCTCGTTCAATGCTCGACGGTATGCCAAGCCACGCAATGGGAACTCGCCTAAGAAAGCTACGAGACGTGGTAGTAAATTCGACTCGAAACATTCTATTGCATCAGATTCATCTTTCCCATGAACGAGTACTATTCCATCTGCATTTTCGAGAAATTCATGACAAATTTCACGACGACGCTGTTCACGAGTTATACTTTCAACTTCGTCAGTCTCTTTGACTTCCAGCTGGAGTTTAGTTTTCCACCAGAGCTGGAACTCCTCGAGCGTCACAGATCCATCGCCACTAGCGTCGAGGACACTAAAGACCTGTCGTATCTGAGTGTCAGTCATGGATGTGCTACCACGGCCCAAAAGTGCGCGATAAAATTGTTGAAACTCATCGACTGTCATCTCGCCACTCTCGTCCACATCATATTGACGGAAAACCCGCGCAATCTGTTCATCTGCCGATAGATTTTGCCCTCCAAGTTTGGTGAGCATTGTTGCCATTTGTGTCTGTAGTTGAGGTGGATCCCATTGCGTTACGCCATTCACCTCGTGATAGTAGTAAGTCTGCCCTTCCGAGGCCTCAACCTCCTCCCAGCCACCCATATCCACTTTCTTCGTGCAAAATATTAGCCACGCACGGATTATATTTTCATCAATCGAGATAGATTCCTCATCGTCTGCTGTGGATATTCCAAATCGATTCTGAAGATGGGTTATTACTGCTTGAACGTGTTGTTTTCGAGTCATTTGGTGCTCAAACTGTGTAAATACCCGCCAGCACGTCTCTAAATTCCATCTACGATTCTCAAGTGCTGTGGATCCACTTGTTTGCCTTTGAATATCGAGGAAAAGATCGATTTTTTGTGTCCAATCCATCTTGCTACTAGGAAATAGATGGTTAAGTCGATCGGCTACACGCTGCTCCATTGCTGGATGACTCCATCGTTCTTGCAACGTTGTTGTGTGACGATAGAGAACTGGTGTTGTGCGTCTGTTAAGCTGATCGATTCGCTCCCACGAAGAATATTTTACTTCGCCTAGTCTTGTACGACGCTGAAATGGTGCGGTAACCATCCAGTAATACTTCAACGCTTCCCACGACACAACAGGTTGATCCGAAACAGGAGAACTGTACGGATCTATTTCTTGGATTAGAGTTAGAAGACCTTCACGGCCATTAGTGGACTGCCCCACGTGCACACACAAGTCTTCGAACTCGGCAGGGTCTAAATAACCAGATTTATCTTCGTCATATTTGACAAATAACTCTCGAAGTTGCTGTATCATTTCGCGAGTGTCATCTGATTTTTCACTTAGAAAATTAGGGATTCCATCACGAGATATTTGCAGTTCTTGCTGATTCTTTTCGTGAATTTCCAAATGATTCCACAGGCAGCGTATCAAACTCGGAAGCTCCCAGATACTCTCGCCTGAGAGTGTATTGTAGTAGAATACTGCGGATTTATTACCAAGAGCCAAGTCAGCCTCAGATACTTCTTGAATTACCTCCTCCCACGCTGGTGTTGCCTCTGGGATTAGACGTGGTGCCGCTGCACGCTCCTCGGCGTGAATTTCGTTTAGTAACCACGTCACAAAGTCATGGCGTAAGATCATCATGGAGTTTGTTGTATCTAACTCCTGCATCAAGCGAAATTGTTCGTGCGCATCACGTAGTGGCCGCCCTATCTGACGACAAAGTTCAGGTAGTTCACCGAGTTCTACACTTTCACCGTGAAAATTGGGTGCCAATTCAAGGAAAATACGATACACGTCGGTGTCCACTCGCCAGTATTCATTGGGGTCATATCCAGCATCTTGTTGTGCGTGGCTGTCGTAACCAGCGTCGTCAGGGTATGAAGACCAGGGATCACCTTCCCAACCTTGCTCTGCCATGGCAAACCCGACAGTTCGTTAAGAGTCGCGATTTCTTTTTACAAAACTTCAATATATTTCCAGTCCTGAGAATTTTTACAAACCGATTTTTACAAACCGAAGACAGGATACCCTACAAAAAAAACTAGGAACAAGCTGCGTTTTCTAAACTGTATACAAAATGCCTGCGTTCTTGAAGTCGGTCTTGCTCAGTGTTTGCTTGACAAAGGGCAGCACCTTGACAATGGCACTAAAGTCTGGCCGTCGTGTTGGGTCCTGATTCCAGCAGTGCTCAATTAGCTCGGCGATCTTGGGCGGCGTGGTATGTGGCAACGCCGGCCGCATCTGATGCTCGGCCACCGCCATCGCAGCTACAACATAATGATAATAATAAGTTTTTTTTTTTTTTTTCATCATAAGCCAACATTTTCACAGTCAAACTCGTACTCTGCATTGGTGTCTGTCCCTTGAATGGAATATCCTTGGCCAGCAGCTCCCACAAGACAACAGCGAAGCTGTACACGTCGGCCTTGCTGGAGTAAGGCTCATGCCGGATAACCTCGGGGGCCATCCACCCATACGTGCCCGTCTCGGCCGTCCGGTCGGCCGACCGGCCCACCTCCATGACACAACTGAGACCAAAGTCCGATATTTTGGCCGTGCCCTGAGCGTCCAGCAGCACATTGCTGCTCTTAAGGTCTCGGTGCATGACCGAGTGTTCGTGTAGGTAACTCATACCTTGGGCCATGTCGTTGGCCAGACGGAAGAAGTCCAGAGGAGCCTTAGCCTTGGCTCGGACCAGGGCCGACAGTGTGCCGCCCTCCATGAACTCGAACACGAGGCAATAGCGTGGCGGTGCGCTGGCTGAGCCTAGGAACTGCACAATGTTGGGATGCCGAAGCGCACTGGCCACTTCTTCCTCGCGACGGAGTTCTTTGAGCAGCTCATCGGCCAGACTCTTTTTGCTGGCGGTCGACAGGTCCACGACCTTGGCCGCGACGTGCCGCCCGTTCCAGTGTGCGCTGAAGGTGCTTCCCGAGCGCCCGGAACCAACGGCCTTGCCCAACTTAACTTCGGAGAAGTCCAATGTGCCCGAAGAGGACGAGGACGACGACGACGAGGACCTGCTCTTCTTGCGCCCGAACAGTGGCATTTTGATTCACTTTGCGGTAAAGTCACGACTAAAAAAATGCGGGGCTGCAATTGATGCGGAAGTGAAAATATAATAGGTTGTGAAACTAAATAAGAAAGGATGAAAGTTTGTGTGGAGTTGGATCTCGAAGAGTAATATGCCTGTGGAATTGCATTTGTTGTCCAATGACAACAGAGCCCTAGCATTGAACTTACGGTTCGGTGACCAATGTGAATCATTTTATGACCCGCAGAAATTCTATATCTTCACATCAAGGTTGTCGCTAGGCATTGAATTTCTCCTTGTTTGGCGAAGCTGGCCATGGCCGGAAGGTGTTGTTGGTTACTCGGATACCAAATTGCACTGTATTATTTATCAAAAGTGTCCGTGCACTGGCAAGCATACACTCATCGAACCCCGACTCGGAGAGACACAGAACTCCTCCTCACCCTTTGTCGTCCATGCAGGATGGAGCTAGCATCAACCTCATTTTCATTTCGGACAGCGCGGTCGCAAGTCGAAGAACCCGAAGCCGCACAGACCTTCACCACCACGACTTGGAACTGAAAAGCATGCTGGGCAGCAGTCCCTGCCAAACATGAAACCAAGGCGCTCGCTTCAGGATCATGTCCCAATGCGAGTTTGGGTACACATCGACACCCATTGTCTTCATCCCTCTGCGATGCCCGTTTTGCCACGCATATCGGACTCTATCGAGCACTCTGTTTGACGAAGCGCGTGCTCCATAGCAATGGGATTTTAACGCCAAGCTCTTCTTGCCAGTGCGCTTGCTGACGTCACTCAGCAGCTCCATGCCGTCTCTCGATCTCTCCGCTGCGTCACTCTGATTACATGTCGGTCGCCGCAACCGCACAGCTATGATAAGCTCCAGCCGATTTGATGGTTCTGCTCCGACTCGCGGCGCTCTGGTGCTGTGGCCGCAAACGCTCAGTCATGTGTACTGATTGCGTTGCAAGTTAAACCGCGTTAGTTTACCTTGGGTTCGCATCAACTTGATGGCGAACCGAGATAATTGGTACGATGGGTGACCACATGGGTCGGAAATGGGCAACACTTTGAGATTCCAAAACGCAAAACGCAAAAAAAAAAAAAAAAAAAAAAAAAAAAATCCACAGAAGGATCTCCTTCCGCAAAGCAGCCAGCACTGTCATTCTTCAATTCGCGCTCTAGCACTCAAGTCCCATTCTCCACGATGACCATCAAGCTGTACGCCAACCTCATCAGCCAGCCCAGCCGTGCGGCCGAGTGGATCTTGCGTCTCAAGAAACTTGACCACGAGTTCGTGGCCGCGGACTTTGGCTCGGCCATTTTCAAGTCGCCCGAGTTCTTGAAACTCAACCCGAATGGCCTCATCCCGGTGTTGCAAGACGGCGACTTCTCCATCTTCGAGGGCAGCGCCATCATGCAGTACCTGGCCGAGAAGAACGGCTGGACGGACCTGTACCCGGCCGACGTGCAGGCCCACGCCAAGGTGAACCAGTATCTGCACTGGCACCACACGAACGCGCGCCACATCACGCCCAAGGTGCTCGTGCCGCTCATGCACACCAAGCAGAACGTGGCCACCCCGGAGGAGGCCATTCTCGTGAAGGACACGCCCGCTCTGCTCACGAAGCTGTCCGAGCTTATGGAGAAGTTCTTGGTTAAGGACTTTGTGGCCGAGACGGACCAGCCCACGATCGCAGACATCGCCGCCTACTGCGAGTTCGTGCAGGTGGAACTCATGGGCATCTACGACTTCTCCAAGTACCCCAAGCTCGCGGCCTGGCTTAAACGCATGAAGTCGGTTCCTCACCACGACGAGATCCACGCGCCCCTGGACCAGTTCCTCACCAGTCAGGAGCTCAAGACCAAGGCCGCTGCCAACGCGTAAGATCAAAAAGATACGCTTCGGTATCCCTCTGAAAAGTAATACATCTCATGTTCGATGTTTCTGATATTTGCGTTGTCACAAGTTAACGGCGGGGAAAAAATCTCTGAAAACTAATGTGGAAATCTTTGGGATGTGACAATTTGCTTTGACTGCGGTCAGAGTGACACTGTGAATTGCAAGATGACGTTGAAGCTGTACGCGAATCTGGTGAGCCAGCCCAGTCGTGCGGTGGAGTGGGTCATGCGGCTGAAGAATCTGGAGCACGAGCTGGTGCTGACTGAGTTTGGGAGTCGCACGTTCACGTCCGCTGAGTTCTTGGCGTTGAACCCGAACGGATTGATCCCAGTGCTGCAAGATGGAGACTTTGCGCTGTTCGAGAGCAGCGCTATACTGGTCTACTTGGCCGAGAAATTCGGCTGGACGGATCTCTATCCGGCCGACGTGCAGGCCCACGCAAAGGTGAATGAATATCTGCACTGGCACCACACGAACGCGCGTCTGATCACCATGAAGGTGCTGGTCCCGTTGAAGCGTGTCAAGCAGAACAAGCAGCTTCCGGACGACGTCGTGCTGGTGAAAGAAGCGCCGACGCTCATTGCGAAGCTGCTCAAGCTGATGGAAAAGTTCCTGGTCAAGGATTTTATCGCCGAGACGGATACTCCGACACTTGCGGACTTTGTCGCGTACTGCGAGTTCGTGCAGATCGAACTCATGGGCATCTTCCAGTTGTCGGAATACCCGAAATTCTCGGCCTGGATGCAGCGCATGAAGAGGACGCCAATGCACGATGAAATGCACGCCACGCTGAACGAGTTTCTGGCTAATCTCGGCCTGAAAACCAAGGCAAAGGCCAAGGAGGAGGAGGGTCAAGAGAATCCGTAATTAGGAACAGGAAGGCTTGGGTTCGGATTGACGCTATTGATTATTAACAAGCTTCAGGATTCTAATCCGAAGAATGCTAGTTTACTACGCTACCTTTCTAACCCGCTTCCGACGACGGATAGAACGGATAGACTCTTACTTATATTTCCACCTCGGAGTGGAGTTTCTCGTAGAGTTCTTCTAGCTCACGAGCAATCTCCTTTTTCTCGTTGGGGTCGGATTCGGGCTGCGCCTCAAGCTCGTGTTGCTTGTTGGTCAGCTCTAGAATCCGCTGATACAGCTTCACGACGGTCGTCTTGGAAACGTCCGCCCGGTCCTTGGCGGCCGACGCGCCGGCCTTGCCGGGATTAGCGGCGTCACTGTCGCCCATAGCGCTGTGATCCTGGCCACTCGAGTCTAAACTCAAACACATACTCTCCTCCGTAGGACGCAGATCTTCAGGCCGCAACAACGAGCCGAAGTTCATTGACAACCCGTTGATAGAATCGTCACGGCCGGCTGAATAGTCCAGACGGTCCTCGTCGTCCGCCACGCTAACGGTTTGTCCCGAGTTCGTAGGGAACGCAGGCGGTTTGGATGGCGGAGACTCGCCCGTCGGAGCCCCGTGACCTTGCGAGTGTGCGCTGTTGTGTGGACTACGGAAGAACGCGGGGAGTTCGGGACCACGGCGCTTTGTTGAGCCTTCAGAACTGCCTGTTCGTCGACGACGGGGCTTGGACGGCACGATCTCGGCCGCTTCCAGTTCCAGATCAAACGGGACCTGGTTCCGGAACATGGCCTCTTGTTGTTCCCATTGCGCTACCTGAAGCTGCTCCAGTCGCGTCAGCGGACGGTCAGACGATAAGGACGGAGGAGCAGGACGCTCCGGTTCCGGTTCCGGGTCGCGCACAGGCTTCTTACGCCTTGTCCGCTCTTCCTGTACAACCCGTCGCGCGGCGTTGCGTTCGTTCTTGGTCACGGGGCCTGGTTTCCCCATCTGCTTGGTGTGTTGAGCCAACAAGCTGGATGTTAGGAAGGACGGCGCGCCGGAACTAGCGCCACTCGACTGGCTGTACTGACTGAACTCGCTGCTGCTCAAAGACATGGACTCCAGTTCCTCTCGGTAGTTGTCCGGCTCCTCAACATGCTGCTGCTGGCGCCGTCGCATCAACGCTTCCTGTTGTTGTTGCTGACGTTGTAGTAGACGTTGCTTGTTCTGATGTTGCTGCAGCGCGCGCTGTTGACGCTGCAATGCTCGTCGCTGCTCCTCATCGCGGTACTGCGGAGGCGACACGCCGTACGTCTTGTGGTCGTACATGTCCGGGTTTCTAGGGTCATACTTCCTGCTGTCGTCGCGCCTTCTACTCGATGGGGGATAGTCGTCGTACTCGGCCGAGTCGTTCGTATAGCGATCCGAATCCAGACTCACATTGCCATATTCGCCCGGCATCTCCATCGTACGCGGGTACTCCGGATCCGGATCCTGGAAACTATCATTCTGGCTATCGTAGCTGTTGCTGTACGGCCCTCGTCGGCCCGAATGGTGTCGACGGCCACGGCCCTGACTGTCGTATTCATCGCTGTCACGACTAGGCAGGCCGCGCCGGCGCGACGTGGGAGACGACCCCGAGTCGCTCCGGTTGTAGCGCTCATACTGATAACCTGGCGCTCGCACGCTCATCAACGGCGGCTCATCGTCGTGCGCACTGTTGGTCTCTGAGTACTGTTCACTGGGCGGCAAGTCCTCGAATACGGACGGGTCTGTGTTCTGTGCGCACTTGGAGCACACGCGCACCTTCCTAACGCCCTGACCGGGGATCGAAACCTCCCATTCTGTACTACACGCAGACGCACACACGACTTCGCCGCACTTACGGCAACGCGCCTTACGTGTAATAAGCCCGAATTTTGCGGAACAGAGGTTGCAACGTGTACGTTGGCTCTTTGGCACAAGCTCTAAGTCGCCAAGGAACCGCTGAGCGCCAAGTCGTCGACGCGTGATCATTTTCTGCAGATCAGCGATGCTGGTCAGTCTCTTCTTCTGGATAGTCATAAACAGCGGCGTCGGCACCTTCATGCTGCCTTTCATGTTGACCTGTGCGCTGTAGATGACATCCAGGAAGCCTGGGCGCTCGCTCTCGACGAACACGTGGCCCGTGTGGTAGAAACTGCCTCGTACGAGGCCGTAGTCGCTCAGCTCCGGACAGCACGGCAGCTTGATGGAGTGGTAAGAACGTACCCAGCCGCGACGGCCACTGACGTCCATGAACGTGCTCTGACACTCGACCGTGAGGAAGTCGCGGTTCTTTAAGAGCTTCGACGGCATTTCCGACGCGAACCACTTGACCGTCACCTGGTTGGCGTTCAGCATCTTGCTGGAGCCGCTGCGTTGGCCGCGCGTGTTGTGTTTGGGGTCGTTCAGTAGCGACGGGTCCTCTATCACGTAGAGTAGCTGGGCGTCCAGCACATCGACGTTACATTCGACAAACTCGGCGACTTTGGCGTCCGTCGACAGGTCGAAGAAGTCGGCCACCTCGTCCAGTGTGGACTGGATGGTGGTCGCGCCACAGCCGTACGAGATCGACTCGCCCACCACCGTCTCCGGGTATCGGGCCTCGCCCTTATACATCTGCACTCCACGGTGCATTCCGGCCTCCTCCCAACGCACGGGTCCTTCATTGTTGCGCGTGGCGTCGACCAGCGCTTTGGCCGATTCCTTGGCTTTACCCACGAGATACTGTTCCTCTCGCTCTGTGAGCTCCGGGCGCTTAAAGAAGCGCGGCGGCAGCGGCAGCGTCTTGGTCATGAGACTGCGATTGGAATATGCGGCGCGACGGCAGCCGCGGGGGAAATGCGGGCTTGGGGAGTGGACTAGGAATGGACGACCTGTTCGCAGACTTCTACCCGCGGACGTGTGTCGTCGCGATGCTCAAGAGAAGAGCCGATAACTGCAGCTGGCTAAGCTTCCTGGCCGCGATGTACAGTGCTGGATCAGCAGCAAACGTCAGAGTCGCTGTCCGGAGACTCTGATCGAGGATGACGACGGATGAACCTGAGTCAGGTTACCTGACTTATACCTGCACTGAATTCTATATCCATTATCGACGTATGGGAATGACTAAGTAACAGCATTTTGATTTACGAACGTAGTGGTTCACCTCACGATAACAAAACACTAGTGAGGTTATGCGAACGGGGCTGTCGAGCATGAGCACTATCCAAGCTCAGTAACGTGTAGAACGGAGGTTTTCATTAGTTTTGCTTACAAATTTCAAGTAAAAAGTCGAGTATATATTCGCGATTCATGAGTTTCCTGGACCCCGATTTTCGCGCCGATAAGATGAAGTGTAGAGGATGGCTCGAGCTCCATGGATCCTCCGTTTCAATGGCAAATTTTCGCGGTCTGGCATCCATTCAAAGGATGACCAAGAAGAAGTTGAAGGGACGATGCCACGAGAGACTCGGAATTTCCTAGGATACCCTTTTTGAACAATGGAATTGCCAATTCTAATTGAGACCTAGACAGTGGATTCGAGTTGTCCATCGAGTGCCTGGAAGTGCGCCGTCGGACCACGTTGGTAGAGAACGACATACCCAGCTGGCGCTTCGGTGGCGTTTGCACCACTACGTCAGCCTTGACTTGCATCCGCGTTCGCGGAATCGCATGGCGCGAAATGGAGCGATCCCCGCCTCAATCTGTCGCTGTGCTGGACCAGTTGGCGACGCGCAGTCGAAAACTGGCCGAGTTCTGCAGCAGCAGAAGGGCGTGTCGGTCGATCTGAAGATCTGGAAACAGGCCAAGTCTTCTGCGCGCAAATCCTCTCGCACCCGAAGCTCAGATTCTAAATTTGAGGCTTGAGCGGCATCGCCGTACAATTAATTGCCACGCCCACAGCGAGCAACTTGTTCAGCAAATGTCAACGATGCAGGCAGTCACGACTGCGTGAGTGACTCCTCACAGCCGTTGTATCTGCGCACGAATCGCGTATAGCGCCGCGCTGCTTTACGCTTTCGTTCAAGCCACTTTACATGTAGCAAACAAAAGACCTGCACGAGGCGGCGACCTGAACAGGTTACCTAACGTCTTCGCTGCGAGAGACTGCGCTACAGCTTACGAACAAGAAGCAAGCAAGAGCTTGCTTGTTGCAGTTGCACTTCGCCTGGCGCTTGCAAGCTGCTTGGATGCCCTTGCCAAGGCCATAAAAGCAAGCTCCTTGCATGGCAAAAGTATCCGCGTTTCGCCATGGTTCCGTTTCGCAAATACTAGTAGACGGCGGCGGTTATCAACCCCGCGTCTCCGCGACGGCCACTCCAGTGATCACATCTTACTACGCCAACCATGGCAACGAAGTCGTCGAAGAACGATGAGTGTGTCCGCGTGATGGTCCGCATCCGGCCCATGAGCGGCAAGGAGGTGCAAGACGGACGGCAGGAGGTCACGACGGCCAACTTTGATCGCGCCGAGGTGTCCATCCTGAACCCCGTGGCCGCGTCTTCCGAGCCTCCGAAGTCGTTCACTTTCGACGCTGCATTCGGGGCAAAGTCCACACAGCAGCAAGTGTACGACACGGCCGCAACGGAGATCGTCGAGGCCGTCATGGAAGGCTACAACGGCACCATCTTCGCGTACGGCCAGACCGGCGCCGGCAAGTCCCACACTATGGAGGGATACGGAGACCAACCAGGTATCATCCCCAACTCGTTCAAGCACGTGTTCGACAAGGTAGCCATCTCGAAAAACAAGCGCATTCTCGTGCGTGCTTCGTATCTAGAAATCTACAACGAAGAGATCCGCGATCTCTTGTCAAAAGACCCTAAAAATGCTCTAGATCTCAAGGAAAATGCAGATTCTGGCGTGTACGTCAAAGGGTTAACCGCTCAAGTTGTCAAAGACGCAGCGGAGATCGACCACGTTATGCAAACCGGCAAGAAGAACCGCAGTGTCGGTGCTACTCTCATGAACCAGACGTCGTCTCGGTCGCACTCTATCTTCACGATTGTAGTCGAGTGTTTGAGTGAAGGCTCAGCCGACGGCAAGGACCACGTATGTGTCGGCAAGCTCAACTTGGTCGATTTAGCTGGTAGTGAGCGTCAGTCCAAGACGGGCGCGACGGGAGACCGTCTCCAAGAAGCCAACAAGATCAACTTGTCTCTCTCCGCTCTGGGTAATGTCATCTCAGCTCTAGTCGATGGCAAGTCCAAGCACATTCCGTACCGTGATTCTAAACTGACACGACTGCTTCAAGACTCTTTGGGTGGTAATACAAAGACTGTCATGATTGCTAACTGTGGTCCAGCCGACTACAACTATGAGGAGACATTGACTACTTTACGTTATGCGAGTCGTGCTAAGAACATAAAAAACAAACCAAAAATCAACGAAGATCCGAAAGACGCGATGATCCGAGAATTTCAGGAAGAGATCGAAGCTTTGAAAGCCAAGTTGGTGGCTATTGAGAAGCAAGCGAGTGAAGGGGTCAGCTTAGACGGTGTCAGTACAAGTGGCTCTGTTAATTCTCCAGTGGAGATTGTGGAAGTCGAGAAGATTGTAGAGAAGATTGTTATTGAAAAAGGTATCAGTATTGAAGAAGCTCAAGCTATCGCTGAAAAAGCTCAACGTGAAAAAGAAGAAATGTTACAGAAAACTCGTGACGACTTGGCGTTGGCAGCAAAGGATAAGGCACAAGCAGAGTTGAATAAACGCGAACTGGAACTCAAATTGGAGCGAGAACGGCAACAGGCTGAAGAATTGGCATTGCAACAAAAAGTGTTGCTAGATCGACTAGCTGCTACCCAAGCCAAGGTGCTTGTCGGCGGTGAAATGATGACGAAAGCTGCGCAACAAGAAGACGAGCTTCGCCGTACTAAACTCGAGTTGGAAGAACGCAAACGCCAAGAATTGCAACTCGCCCGTGAATTAGCTGAACAAGAAGAGAGTAATCTCATGCGAGAAGAGAAGTATCAGTCCTTACAAGAAGAAGCTGAAGCGAAAGCCCGGAAACTCAAGAAAGTCTACACTAAAGTAAAAGAAGTGCTAGGAGATATCAAGGCCATGGAGAAGGCTCATAGCCGAGAGCGTGAGGATCTTCTGGACACGATTCGACAGCTCACAGCGCAGTTAAAGCTGAAATCTCTGGTACTGGACTACTTTATGCCACCCGAAGCTGTTGCCATGCTGGAAGCCCGTGCACGTTGGGATGACGAAGAGGACGACTTCACTCTGGATAGACTCGAACTCGCTGGTAACACCCTGCGTCCTCGACAGCGTCCACCCTCTGCTAGCAGTGTCCGTCGCCCTGAAACCTCGTCGGATAAGAGTCGAACGGGGAGGAAGTTCGTCATGGCCCAGAATGACGACGAAGACGACGAAATCGCCCGTGCCGAAGAGCTCGAACTTGCTCGCAATCCCTTTTTCATGTACGTGGATGACAACGATGGAGACGGCTACGCTCCTGCTGCGTCTCGTAAGAAACAATCTGCATCCAGTGGCAGACCGAAGACAGCCAAGAAATCCTCGAAAAGCGCATCCAAACGTCCTGAAACAGCGTCGAGGCGAAGAAGCGAAAAGAAGTAAAAGAAGCAAAGAGGGTTATTAACCGTCTTTGGTTTAAGTTTACTGCATAATAAAAAGAGGACCGATGACTTCGTTCTCACAGCGTACAGCGATGAGAAGGATGTGCATGAGCCAGAATTCCAGACTGCGTTGTGTCAATAAACTAGACACGAAGCCGCCGAAGTAGTTGCGGCAATGTTGTCCGCGGTCACCTACAGCTTCGTACAACCCCCAGCTGAAGACGTCGCTCCAGATTTCTTTCTTCTTGGTTGAAAAATCTGAAATTTCTGTCTGTTGCTTTGAGATTCCACGCGTGACTGGGTCTACTGAACGAAAAAGCACCATAAAGCTGCCGTTATCGTCGATTTGAACACGTGAAGCCAGTATAAGTGCCTTGAGCACCAGATCGGTGCCTTGTGGTTCAATAGTGCGGTAGAACAACACGTTCTCGTCATTCACGCGTTGCACCAGGTGGAAGTTTATTGCCACATCGGAGGCGTAGATGCGGTTCACTCCGTGCTCAGAAGACACTAAATCCCACATGCGACTGGAAATCTCATCGGCTGTGTAGTTTTCGAACGTCTTCTCGAGGAAGAAGCGCATCGTGTTGCCGTCCACCTGGCGTCTGTCACGCCAGCCAAACACACTGGCACCTGTGCTCTCGTAGTGCTGCTTGTCGGCGAATGCTCGAACATCGGTGTAGGCCTCACGAACGATGGTAATGCACTCGTCCTCCGTGATCGGCGTAAAGTCCAGTACAGGCTTGGATTTCGTCTCTTGAGTAGATTTTTCAACATTTGAGGTCGGTTTTGCAGCGCGACGTTCACCGTTAGACCACGGTGTTAAGCCCAGTGACACTCCTTTTGCACGTGCCTCCTTTTGATCTTGGAGCTCCTCGTTTAGTAAAATACCAATGCGTGTACGAGCTTTGGATTGCTCCATGGCCTCGGAGCGTAATTCCTCGTTTTCGTGGCGTAACTCGTCTTGTGTGATGGCTAGTTGTGTGTATCTTTCACGTAGCTGTTCACAGCGTTGTTCTTCGCCCTCGGGTTGGGAGATTGGCGACTGTATCTGTCGTCGAGAGATAATAGCTTCCCTGCACTTGGTTTCCAGTGTTTTCATCTCGTTTCGAAGCTCCACCAATGTGTCCTAGAATAAGTGAAAAGAAATGTTAGAAATTTTGGTTTGCAACACCATTGTAGTGAAAAACTTACAATTTTGCGGTAGTATGAGCGCTTGACCAACATTCTCTGTTTCACTCTTTTCTCCGACTCGGTGAGTGGCGTAAACCCATTGCGACTTCGCCTTCTCCTTGTTTTGGGTTTCTCTGAGCCAGAACCTTCGTCTTTCTCCGAGTTCGGAGTTGTTGTCTTGGTTTTCACTGCAATTTCAGCCTCAGGTTCCGGCAGGACACTTGGTCGCGTCTCCTCCTTAACGGAGACCGTAGGGAGGCCAGAAGGAATTGAGTCATGGCTGAGATCTCCAGTCTTATCGGTCAGTGCCTGGATAATGCCACTCATGGAGAGCTCCGGTCGGTGTTTGCGTCTGCATTGATAATTGTGGAGAAATGGGTTTAGAAACGCTTTAACACTAGCCTAAAAATTTGAGTGGCTGCAACGGACTTTTGAGTGAACAAGTCGAGCGACGCCATGTCCATCCGCTTCTCGGCATGTCGGCGGGTCGTGGCCGTGGGGCCGTTGAGTAGCTCAGCGATTTTCATGGCGATCGCACGGCCGTAGTTCGACGTATCGCCTATCCGGCAAAACCAGGAGTGTCGGTTGACACAGAGCAGAGTGAGCTCTTGATGTCTTACCGGAAAAACATGCCACGAATTGATTGCTCCGCTGACTACCATACAAATATGAAGTCAAACGTCTATCCCCTTCTGTTTTCTTTGTTGAATAACCAAAAACTGATGCACAAATTTGGCAAATCGAGGTGGTGCAACTCAAGCTGATGGGATTCCGAAATCGTTCCCGAGGCAAAAGTGTTGAGTCCCGCGTCGGTTCTGCAGTTGCCTTTTTCTCAACGCGGGAGATTGCTAGTGTCGGTAAATGTATTTGTAAACTTCGAGTTGTCCTAAACCAAAGTCGAGTGCAATGCAGTGCATACTCGTATAATAGTACATTGTGCACTGTGCACGAAGCAAATTTGTATCTTCAAGAGTACACAAGGAAAGTGATGACCGAGACCGGATGGCGAACTGGAAAAGCGCATCGATCGCCCTGCTTTTTGCGCTCCTGTACCAGACTCTGTGTATTACTTAATCGCAACAAGCGTCGTCATCAGCAGCATGCTTGCATGCAGCGGAGACTTTGACACCGGTACCGCCGATCGCCACCACGAGAGTGGAGTGAAAGTTGAGGTAAACGAGAACAACAAAGGACAAGTCTGGCACGAGATTACGCGAAAACGCACGTGCCGTCCTCTGAATGGTTCTCCTGGAGGTCCTCATCCACATATTGCTGACTCGGTACTTGAAGTGCTTTCAGTGTTGGGACAGCCTGGTGAGCTCGCAGATCGCCGTCCTCATCAGGCCAATTGGTTTGTCAAACCTGCAATACCATTGCCATCGGGTAACGAACCCTTGATTGGAAAAAGATACTTTAGTTTGCAAGTGAGACTGTCACGACTCGGCAGAGGGTCAGGACTTTGTCAGAGTCACTCTCTGGATTGTCGGATGGACTCGGTCAGCAAACTCCACGTGCCTTCCGTCGCCAGGATCGGGCATGAGCGAGTGCTTGGTGACCGCAGTAAAGGCCTTCCTGAGTCATAAAATCATGACTCATTGACGCCATGCAAAGTCAGACAAGTCGTTGCGAACGCAAAGGTATCCGCTTGCAATTCGGCAACGAAGTCTTCCGTACGCTTACTCACGTCGCTACATGCACTCAAAGCGCAGCTCACTGTGCACACGAGTTCATTTCTTGTGGAAAACTTTTGGGTCCTGTTTCCTACGCCTGCCATCAACGCATTTTGACCTATTTCAACCAGTCCTAGTAGCCGGTCTGCTTGGCCTTGCCTCCAGTGGCAGCAGCCGCGTACGGGTTCTCTCCCCCGGACGGGCCGTACGTGTACGCTGGGTGCGCATTAAGTGGCTGGCGCTGGCCTGCTTGTTGGCCAAAGTAGTTCCGCGGGTGCGGGTTGTACGGCTGTTGTCGCACTGGCATAGTGATCTCCTGGTAGCCGAAGCGGCGGTGACGCCGCGAGTGCATGATGTAGCACGACAGCGCCACCAGCATGATCTCCAGAGACACGATGACGAACACGAAGACCGCTACGAGCAGCGATTGGTCGTTAACCCACGAGATCATGCGCGTCTCGCAGGCACAGAGCATCGTGTGCTCCGTCATAGCGTTGCTCAAAGAGAAGCTGGGGCCTGCGCACTTGAGGAAGTTGCTGCCGCTCCGTAGCTGCTTGTGTCCGATGGGGCAGTTCTCCTCCACGAATGACGCAAACCAGCCGAACTCGGGGTTGGAACATGAAGCGATGAGCGGCCGGTCGCGTGTGCCTGTGAGGTCGATGTCCACGTCGAAGCCGCAGCCGTAGTACACGTACTTGAACCTCTTGTTAATCCAGCGCAGCGTCTCCTGGTCTGCTGGGGCCAGTACGGACAGGTCGAAGTTGTGTTTGGCCACTTCGACTAGCGAACTGTGCACGTGCGTCAGGAAACCGGCAAGCGAGAGCTGCGCGACCACCGAGACCAGTACCAGGATGGCGTATGGGAACAAGAACACTTTGCTCTCCCATTGGGCGCCACAGCAACCCAGTAGCGCGATTAGGATGATCAGAGAGCCACACATGATGACGGAGGAAGCTACGCCACCGTCGGAGAACTCGGTGAGCGCTGGGAGTGACGCCATGTAGCCTATGAACAATGAACAATGATACGTTTAGTTAGTGATAAATGGTTGTACTGGGGTGAATATGTGGTTAAATACGCTGGGAATTGCATGAAAAATCGTAAAAGATAGCGGTCTAACCTCCGATGGACACGAGCACGGAGCCTAGCAGCAGGAACAGCACATTCGTGAACACGAGGATGCTGCGGGACAACGAGCGCCACGCGTGCATGGTTTATAGAGTTTTTCTTGGAGTTACGACACGGAACAAGTATGCGCAGATAGCGGAGAGTGTGGCGCAGCAGAGGGGAAGTGCGGTGGGCGATGACGAAGAGCGCAGACACACGGGACGAACCTCAATGGACCAAGACCACGCACTGATTTACTGTCGATTTTTTTTTTTCTTTCGCGGAGGGAGAGATGCTGGATCAGATGGACTCAGATTTTAAGTTGACTCAGATTTTGTGCTGTTTTGCTTCATTTTTGAGATGGGCGGCCGCATGACGACAAACTCAGCGACTCCTGTGAGGACCTGGGGCTCGCCGGACGAGAATCTGGTGCTCGTGGATGATGTCAAGGCGCTCAGACAAGCTGTGCACGACGAGATGGAGCTTATCGGCTGCGGCTTCCACCAGCACCGAGTCGTCACGTACGATATAGCAGCTATAGGTTTTATTGTTTTTAAAGGTTGACCTAAATTTGGAGCAGAATTCTAGGATTTGGAAACGTTGCAGATGCAGTGGAGATTCTAGCAATTGGATACATCCTGACGGTGTACGAAGACTCGGAAGGCGAAATGACATCATGGGAATCTAGTACGTGTTTGCTTGTAACTTTTTTTTTTTTAGGGTTTCTTGAAAACTAATGTTTAGCTCATTTGTTGTAGGTCTGCTGACGGCTGCTGTATTTGCTGGAATGTTGGGTGGTGGGTTGGTGGGTGGCGTGGCTGGAGATCTCTACGGTCGTAAACCGGTTCTGCTCGTAACATTGGCCATCAACGCCATCGCTGCCTTTTTGTCAGCTTTTTCGCCGAATGTCTACTGGCTTATCTTCTTCCGAGCCACGGCGGGCTTAGGAGTGGGTGGAGTGGTGTCGTCACTATTTGCATTATGTCTGGAGCATGTCCCCGTATCGGCGCGAGGACGATACGTCACTATTTTGTGCTCATTCTGGATGGTGGGCGCAGTATTGACGGCGGGTACGGCCTGGGTGATGCTAGGCAAGTACAGTAATGGCGATCGGATACTGGAGCTGTCATGGCGCTGGTTCGCCGGGGTGGTCGGACTACCGTCGTTCACGTGTTTTATGCTGGCGTTGTGGTATGTTCCTGAGAGTCCGCACTTTTTAGCAAGTAAAGGGGATGCACAAGGAGCCACAGCAGTGCTGCAGTATATTCACGGAATACATCGAAGTGGTCGACATATCCAGATTAAACTCTCCAATGGTGAAGAAAATATGGATGATAAAAGTGTGCAAATTGCGAGTAAAATGGAAGCTCAGACAGTGAACACGACAGCGGATAGTGACGACCATAACTCGCACACTGCCGTTTGCAGCCGTGAAAGTTTACGTGTTCTAGGACGGTTGTTCGAGCGACCGAATGCAGGACCTACTCTGTTGTTGATGCTGTGTGGATTTTCGCTGAGCTTTGGCTCGTACGGTTTGTCGACGTGGATCACCAAGCTGTTCAAGAGTGCTGGACTGGCAAACCCATTCGAGAATGCATTCCTGTTTGCCGGGGCAAACCTGCCGGGCAATGTTGTCAGGTGAGTAGAATTTGAAACATTCTTGATTGATTCCAGATGCTTACCCGTTTATTCTGCAGTTTGTATCTGATAGATATTATCGGTCATCAACGCCTATTGTCTGGAGCATTATTCACATCTGCCTTCTGTGCGCTACTGTTTGCCTTTAATGTGGAAGGCTCGAAGACGATCATCGTACTGGTCTCATATCTATTTAACGCGTCCACCACTGCAGCCTGGAATGGAGTACGTCGAAACTTTATTCTATCGTTTTTTTTTTATTTTACTTACCGTGATTTCTGCTATATTTCCATCAGTTCGGCGTACTTTCGACCGAAAACTTTCCCCAGGAGCTCCGAACTACTGGTATTTCGGTAGTGAACTGTTCGAATCGCGTAGCTGCTATCACATCACAGTTTGTGAATGGATTTCTCATGGGTCCTCCGCCTCATCTCGAGGCTTTACTGCTGGTCACGACCACTGTTATGTGTACGGGAGGAATTGCCTCGCGCTGGATTGCCCATGGTGGAGATGACGACATCGATGCTATCAGCAAGAGCGACAGTAGCGAGGATACCGAGGCAGACCCAGAAGGCTCGCCAAGCTTGTGTGGAGATGAAGGAGAACACGCTGGTCTGATTCGACATGATGTTCTCTTCAATGAGAAGAAAAATTCTCCTAGAAGAGACATCAAAGAGGTGAAAAGCAGTTAGTACCAACGCAACGTCCGGACTTGTCTGATTCACCAAAGACGAGTTAGCGAGCCATAACAACGATACCTATTATGTTCATTACGCAGATTGATCTAAGCTGCCAAAGTTGAGTTATTGTTTCTGCGACCGGGCAGATTTGCACGCAACACACGACGCCAGTCACGAGCTTCTTCAACAGTGCGAAATCGCACGTGAATCACTTGATTTTGCGGCGAGTCCAGTGAGATGATGAGTTCTAATGTTGGAGGAGCCATTGTGCTACCTGCAGAAGGCAAAACTAGTGATCCACTACGTCGACGTGCCTTGACGCCTTCGACGTACCCTCTCCAACGTGGAACCTCGTACGGTTTGTCGCTGTTGTAATACGACAGCATTGAGCCTTGCACAACGAAAAAGTAGCGGCGCCAAAGCCCCAGAAACGAAGTCTTTTTCTCGATCCAACCGCTCTTAACGATCGGGATGGACAGTCGATCAAACCGACAGAGTCCATCGGGGTCGAATGACGACATGCTCAGCGTTACCTCTTCACTCGATCCAGTAGACCACGACCGAGACTTTCGACGGGCTGGAGTCTTCAATGCGCGAAGCCAACGATTGCGTTCATGAGTGTCATGTGCACGAATGTCGATGACTTTGCCACAAGCACCGTAGACCTTGAATCCTACCCGGTTGGTTCGGTCGGTGTCGTCGATATGTGCCACTCGAATAACACCTCGAGGCTGACAGCCGTCACCGAAGTGGAAAAGGTTGCGCGATGCCCATGCCGACGCTACTGATGCTTGAGCTTGCTTCAGGAACACTTCAGCTGGGAAACTTGTGAAATACGAGAGCATGGTACCGTCCAGACAGAAATACCGGTGACGCCAACGTCCGAGCCGTGTACCGCGCATCCAAAGCCAACCGCAGAACTGGTCTTCTAGGGCCAAGTTGCCAGACTCAAGTGGAGGAAGATCTCGGGACGTCTCTACGTACGTCATGGTCGCCCAGCTTGGTGGCTGTTCCCTCGTGACTTGGCATCGCGGGAAGGAACTCTCGAGTTCGCGCTCGACCTCAGCCTCCGATGTAAAGGTAGATAGCGATCGCATAACACGTGTGCACGTCATTCTACGTTTTGCTAGAGGCCGAAGCGACTGCTTGCTCCTCGCTGCGCTGTTAGTTGTCCAAGCCGAGAGTTTCAAAAATGAGGTGCTACAGGCATGACTTGAGAAGAAGCGAGCAGCACATGCCCACTCAACGTACCTGGCGTGTTAGGCCCTCAAACTCCTGCAGCGACGCCGTCCCATTTCGCTGGGAGCCGCTGGAGACGTGTCGCCGTTTTCGACGAAAGCTTTCCTATAAATACTGATATCGTGCGTTCCTCGACATTGGATCAACGGGCAACTGGGAAAGATAAACGCGATGATGACAACGGTGCCGTCTTGTGGATGGATGTTTGATCCCACGAGTTTACCCTCCAAATATTTCGCTGTAAACGCAGCGAGGCTTCCGGAAGTAAAAATGAGACGATGTCCTGGAGCCTGCCCATGGCTTTCATCTTAACGAAGACCCCTGTTTTACTTTACAAAAGAGATTGAAATAGCAATTAGGATGCAGTGAGATTTCATACCACACCTTCTCAAAAAGTTTTGCTGTTCACTCTCGTCGTTAAGCTATTGTTTGAACGCCTGTTTTCATAACGTCATCGAGTGTTCCGATCGGGCAAGAATAGCATACAAAACCACCCCAACTTGTTTGAAAAACGACACGCAGATCACCTCTCAGCAACAGGCCGATAGAAATTTATACCCTCCATCCTGGTCAGTGTAAAAGAATTAGTAGTCAGGGTCGTCTAGCATGAATCAGTCGAACGAAGCGGAAACACTGTCACCACGCCATTGAGCTCCCGGGACGCGATTTGGCGCCGCTGCAGTGATAACTGAAGCGCAGTCAAGATACGCGGCTTGCCGTTGACGGAGTGGTGGCCTACGCCACAAATCAATAGACAGCGGCGAATACGATGCTCCTGGCAGTACTCGATCGCTTCGCGAGCTACCCAAAGAGCCTCCATCACAATCATGCCGTGCAGGTCGATCGGTCGCTGGTGTCTACGGCACAAAACAGAAAACAGAAAGCAAATTCCAGATGAAAGCCTGCAGACAAAGGTACGAGCCGTTGGAAAATACTCCAAAAACTCACTTGACGTGTTCTTCGTGCGCCAGGAAGAAATCATGCGCCCACTGCCGTTGAGCCTCTCGATGTTCGCGCCGGGCCTTGCTCAACCTGTAACACAAAGCAATAAAGGTGATTAAGCGTGACCTCGGAAACGATTGTGTGGTGGCGAAACCACTCACTCTCGAACACGGTCGCCTGCAAGAACGTGTTGACCGCGTCTGAACGATGCAAGGACATCGCAGTAGCGGTTGCTGAGTTTCTCCTTCGCTGCGTTGACCTTGTGTTTACTGGACACGAGAGTCCAGTTCTCAGAACGTCCGCTTCGGCGAGATTGGTGATTGTTCTTAGCAGCAAGCACCTCCTCCGCATCAGCCGCGGCTGCTGCCATCTCAACTTCCTCCGTCACAGTCGGCGGAGGCAAATGCTTCTCGACCAGCGGCAAGTTGTATATCTCACGCAGTGCTGCCTCTGTGGCATCTGAGCTGCATCCATTGAGGAAGAACGTCTGCACATATCAAACTACCACAATTAGACCCCCAAATCTTCAAAACCAAAACAGATAACTCCATAATGGACGCGTACGGTCTGAATGACACTAGTGTCAATGCTGGGCAGCAGTTTCTTAAGCCGTTCAAGCTTAAGCTGCGTCGTGATACCTGACTCCGCGCGGTCATGAGGTACAGCCTGGTGGTCCCACGCATTATACGCCGGCTTCGTCTTGCCTTTCGACGAATGTTTACGCGCCGGCAGCATGGGGTACGCTAATGGTGGAGGCGAAGGCTTCGGCGGTGGTCGTTGGTGTGGCGCCTGCTGCAGTTTCTGCTGTCTACGCTGCTGCCTTTTCAGCTTCTTTTGCTGCGTCTTGCTCGGGACTCCGAGGTCCGGGAACTGTCCAAGGGAATCTACCTTGGGTCCATTCACATACAACTCCCTCAGTTGTGCTGCCGCACGGGCGTCTGCGTTCACTACCGTAGCGTAGCTCTGTACATGGTTCAATGCGCGAAGGTTGTGAAGCGCTTCAGCGGCCTTGTCCACATCGTAATTGTGACTATCTAGAACGTCCTCCACCACCTCCACCTTGTAGTCCGGGTACATCTCTAGCAGATACTGTAGCGGATGCACATCTTCATCCCCACTTTCATCCTCACTATCTTCATCCAGACTGAGCAGCAATTGCTGCACGAAGACTCCATTCGTGGCTAGAAGGTCGTCTCGTTCGCTCTCGGGCAGCTGCTGTAGAGCGGCAACGAAGGAACTGTTCTCGTCTAGTCCCAGGCCACTACAGAGCTCGCTGAGTTGCAGCTTGGCGTGCTCTTGTTGACGTTGTTGTCGCTCTTGAAGTGTCTGTTGGTCCTGCTGACTCAGCGTCTTGATGGCCACGAGACTCAGCACTTCGTCCACTGCACGCGACACGTCTCCATCACACGATTCAAGAGCACGCTGCACTTCTTTTCTCGTCACTTTGGACGGCAATTGGAACCCTTCAGCGTCGAAAGTTGCAGTCATTTCGAGCACGAGGTCAATTTGGGCTGTTGTCTCGACGTCTTCGATCGATTCTGCATCGTACGTCGCCAAAGACAGCGATTTGAGCATATCAGACGAAAGAGGAGACAAAGAGGAAGAAGATACGGTGTCTTTCGACGTCTCGGACCCCAGCATCGTAGAGATATCACGCGGAGAAGAGCAACTTAGTCGACCGTCTCGACAAACACACGAATGCGGAACTGACGTGCAGAATGAACGTCATTTGAAATACATAACATCAAAATTATGTTCAGAACACTAAATTCACGTTTATCACACCAGTACCTCTTTCCGTCCATAATCCTCTCGCCATAGTCAGATTGAGTATGGGGGACCGCAACGAGAACGGTCGGGTCGTCATGATCGTGCGGGCCAATTCGCCGCGCCGCAACGACGGACCTGGCGGCAGTCCGGGCGGTAGTCCTGGCGACCCGTTGGCGTTGAACCTGGGGGCTATGGAGGCGGACTGGAGACAGCAGCAGTTCCAGCGTCAGCGCATGCAGCTGCTCAGTATGGCTATTTTCCTGTGCTTCCTCGTCCTCTTCTTCGACAACCGCGCGGGGGACGCGCGGAACGCCCGTCACAGTCGAGGAGTCACCGACGGCGCTGGTCATAACCGCTACTCGCTGCCTCAGAACGCCTTTAATGATACAGACAGGGTCCAGAAGGTGCACGAATTAGAAGCGCTGCTCCAGACGCAACCAGGCTACAGACACAATGAGCCACCACTTAACGTTACCGGTATCTACTCGGGCACGTGGGATTCGTTGCTGGCCGAGGAGTACGACGCCAATAAGCCCGTATACAAGGACATTATCCCGTACCTTAAGGTGGATCGAGAGATTCAATTACAGCAGTACACACAACCAGTGGAGAAAGGTCATACGTGGCTGTTTCTTAAGATGAAGACACCGGCATCCAAAGAGCTTATTAAGGAGGTGGCATATATTACGGGGCAATTGGTAATTTACGAGGAACAGGCGTCTCTAGCGGCTACAATTCTTCCAGTACAGGGCGTTTTCCTTCGGAAATTGGCTAAGTTGACGCTGTTTGGCAATAGTCCGGACTCGAGTGTGCAAATTCTGTATCGAAAAGAAAAAAGTGGCGAGAATACGACCGAAGTGGAGGAATTAACGGAAGCTCCGTCACAGGAGGAAGATGAAAAGGCCAATCTGGAGCGACTACCGAGACAACCGAGAGCAGAATTGATGAATCTCGGTGTGTTGGATGGCGTCCCGGCCGTGGACAATAGGGACGAGTATGCGGCGATTGATATCTCGCCGCCGAGATACTCGTACGTCTCGCGGTTCAGGAGTAGTGACTCGTTCAGTGACCAGTGTGTGAGTATTGTGGAGATGTCGCTGGTTAATGACACGAGCAAACCCACAAGAAAAGGAGGAGAAGATGATGAAGATGATGATGCAGCTACGGTATTGCAGAAGTCGATGCGTCACATGAAGCTGGAAGGCACGCTGGCTAGTGTGAACTGTGGACTGTATTTGAAGCTAGACACGACGTTTCAAGAGGAGAACTTGAATGTTTTCTTTGCGAAGGCTTCTCGTTACGCAGTGATCATGACGTTTATTGCTATGGCGGAGATCTACTTCTTGCTACGTCAGCTGCAGATTTCGAGCACACAGGCGACGGCAGCGAAGGTTTCGCTGTTGACTATTGGACAACAGGCTATTGTGGATTCGTACTTGTGCTTAGGCCACTTGACTGTGGGCATCGTGGCGCAGAACGTGTTTGCTGCGTTCGCGTCGGTCGCGTTCGTCAAGCTTATAATCTTCTCGGTGTTTGAGATGCGCTATCTGCTGATCATTTGGAAGGCGCGAAGACCGCAGGGATTCTCAGAAGGCTGGCTGACGTTGCGGCGTGAACTCACGACGCTCTACTCGCGGTTTTATCTGTCACTGCTGGCTGGACTCTGCATCTTCTATAATTTCTCGGTACGCCATCAAGTACTTTCGTTTATTTTATGGGTGGATAACCTGACACTCTTGTTTATATGCCTATTGTAGAATCACTTGCCCGTGCTGGTCTTTATTTGCTACTCGTTCTGGGTCCCACAAATTGTCCACAACGTTCACAGGTATGCTTCGTGATGTTATCCTGCTTTGGACGTCGATTGTATTAAACATCGTATGACTTGTAGGGAGGTGCGGAATCCATTTGACCTGGGATATCTGTACGGCATCAGCGCGTTGCGTTTGTTCCTGCCGCTGTATTTCTATGGCTGTCCGGATAACTTCCTCACAGCGTTCCCGATGGTAAGAACGCTTAATTTTGGGATCACTATTCGCCCTCTTCGAATGAATTCCATTCGTCTGTTCGCGATAATAATTGGTGACTAACGTGTTTTGGTGTGTATCACAGTACGAGAGCAAGATTAACCCGCACTTTTGCTATGTGCTGGCGGGGTGGATGGGACTGCAGGTGGGTATCCTGGCACTACAGCAGCGGTATGGTCCGAGATTCTTCGTGCCTGCGCGGTTCCTGCCCGTGAAGTATAACTACGAGCGACGCATCAACCTGCAGCAATTGGCACTGCTTAAAGACGGCGACAACTCGATCGACTGCGTGATCTGTATGGTGGAGTTGGATATCGAAGCCCGCGACTACATGATCGCACCGTGCGACCACATTTTCCACCGCGAGTGTCTGCAGGGCTGGATGGAGGTCAAGATGGAGTGTCCAACATGTCGACATGTCCTACCAGAGCCCTAGGCTGAGGTGAGCCCTCAACGACGTCTGTTTGTCCATCACTGAAAAGGAGGGCGGAACAAACAAACAGAACGACGAGGGCAAAAACACGGGGAGACGAGGAGGAGCCAAGCTTTTGACGGCAGTCACAATGCGCGACCAGCACAAAAGATGGGCCGAAGTGGCTCACTTTCTGCGCAACTTTTCATCTTAAACGTCATGCTGCTGCTCGTGCATTTGACATGAAGGGTAACGTTGCGCTGCCACCTCATTCTTTTCCGGTGAACATATCGATAGTGTAGGTTGGTTCGTCTTTCTTCAATACAGTCGCAAGAATATCTATGAAGACAGCAACGTCTTTCATCTTACATGCAGCAGTTGTGTCACGCATGACTGCGAGCTTGAAGCTTGAGCGTCCGAAGAGTGACATGCTCTCCGCGCTGCATTTGAGGCTGAGAGGCGATGTATGTTGGCTGTCCAACGACTAAGGTCGGCGCTGCTGTCCCACGCCGGTCAGCGCTCGCTGTGCGGCGGGGATACCCTCGTAAAGTCGAGCAGGCAGTGAGTCCATGTATACAGTTCACTTGACTTGACTTTTGTATGGAGTTCGGAAAACCAACTCATCATTTCGAGGGCGTAATCATCGTTTGGTCCGCCTTGTGGTGCCGGAGCGATCTTAGTTGCTCCGTCTGCACCCCAAGTCGAGGACAAGTCTGGCCGTGCTCATTCCTCTCACGACGACAGCCCCTCCCTCTGCTCCCACGTCCAGCCGGAAGACTGTGACCCGTGTCCACGTTTGGTGTTTGCGGTCATTCCGGCCATGTACAAGTAGTGCGTTGTTGGGCGTGTCCACCATGACGGAAGCGAAAGATGGCGGGCATCTGCTGCAGATCCCAACATGACTGAAGCCGCACTAGCGGGACCGACCGTCTCGCTCATGACTCGAAGAAGAGCGTCGGTACCAGCGAAACTGGCAGAAGCAGTTGCTTCAAGCTCGGACACGGCGTCGGCGTCCGAGGCAAAACAACGGAGAAAGAGCAGCGGGAGCACTGCGAACAGCGAGAATGTTAGCGAAAGTAGCAATGCAGCACATGGTGGCGAGGCAAAAGCAGGAGGCAGCACTCCAGCTATCCACCAGAATCATCCGGAGAGTTTATGCCGGTATCCGAACAAGCGCTGCTACAACAAGCGAGCGGTGAAGAATAACGGCGAGTTGCACAAGTTTTGCGATAAACACCGCGATTCTGCGAATCGATATCAGCGAAAATTGGAGCAGAAACTGAAGGAGAAGCGAATACAGTCACGAATGCGAGCGTTGCAGGCACAACAAGCACAAGCTCAAGCACAGGCACAAGCACACATTCAAACTCAGATTGTCCACGTGCAAGGTCACGAGGGTCACGGCCACAACTCGTTCAATATTGATCCTGCAGTCATGGGCAATTCGTTGGTAAGTCCATATCCTGGTATGGAAGTGTATGCAGCTCCAAATGTGCCAAGTGGAGCAACAGCACCAGCGAACAGCACAATGCTTCCACAAGTTCCGTTCTCAGGACACCCAGCAGTAGTAGTTCCCTTGTCGAGTGGAACTGAAGATTGGACACAAGGGGAAGACGAGTACGAGCCGTACCAGCATCCAGTTCAGCTGCAGAGCGAAGATATCGACTGTCTTGATTTACTGTCTGAGCAGTGAGGAAATAAAAGGAACCAACCAAGAAGTTAAATATGCCGGATTAGAGTAGTGTACGGAAATGGCGTGGAGTTTGAGGTGTTACGGTATAGAAATCAACGATGTCCGTTAGTGCGATGAATAATAGTGAATGTGGCCATGTAGTCAAATGTTATAGGGAAGAAATGTGGATAGATTGCCACTCAGTTTGAGCTAATTCCAGTAAATGAATACTTAAGGCCGAGCACGAGGTAAGTAATCACACTACGACTTGAGAATCTTTAAAGCTCTTTGCCACTGTTCGATCCGTACAGGCGCAAAAGAATGCCATCGATGTATTCCACCGACGCGCCAGCCAGTGCCAATTTCACAATGGTGTCATGGCGCTTTTTTAACTCATCCTTCTGAATTGCGCTCTTGACTACCGTGGCAGCTTGGACAGGAGTGACATCGGTAAAGCCGAGATCATCGCATAGCGATGAAGACAACACACCGTCGGTAGGTTCTTTCAACATCCATAGCATTGATGACGGATGATCAGTGAGATGACGTTTTCTTACACCCACAATCTCATCATTCAAGAGTCCCAGCAAATCTCCAGTTTTTTCAGATTTCAGGATGAAAGCGCGTTCATCGACCAGCTTTAGGCGAAACTTCTGAGACTTTTTATTGACTGCACAAGTGTCAAACTGGCAGGTCGGGTTTTCGTCGTGATCGTCTGCCACTGTCAGGTAGTGCTTGTTGTTCATCGACTGGATGGACACAGTCCCGTCATAATTGCGGACGAGCTGGACGCAAGCTCCAACCCCGCCTGCATTCTCCACAAGCCCAGCTTCGACGCCTTCCGTATTAACCAAAGTTTTGTCGGTATATGTATGCAGCATAACCGGCTTGCCAAAGATGAGGTCACCTGGACTCATGATAGTACTTGGAGACGCCTTGATTCCGAGCTTGAAAATTGAAAAGTAAACGAGATACTAGTACTCAAACGATCTCTTGGATCGAAAGGCATCAACTTGTTCGGAGCCATCACTCAACATATTCTTGAGAAATGTAACAAAGAAAAATCTTTGTGAGGTTCTCTTATGGTCCGGGTGGAGGCAACGCTCGAGAGTCACTAAGACTCACAGTTAAGTTGTACTGCGATATTAGAAAGGAGAAATGGCGCGCAAAGTGTGGTTCCAACTAGTAGATGCAACAACTCGGGGCGCGTACGCGGATACCGAGGAAGCATCAGTGCGACCTGATGGTGCCGATGATACTGAGGACCTTCGCAACAAGATCCATGCAGAGTATGGCCATACAAAACCGCCAGGAAGAAACCTCCTAGCCGATCTTGCACCAAAACAGCTGAAGATTTACGCAAGCATAGCGATAGACTATTTCCTGGGTCGTATACAGATCTGTTCGTGAGTTTGGTCGCGTCATTTTGACGACACAAACATCAGATCCGATCAGCAAGAGGTTGATCACAAAGTGTCCTGCAATCTAAACTTTGAGGTGGACGTGTTACCACTTTTGAATGTTTTATTATTACTTTGGGTTGTTTTATCATCATGTTTGAGTCGTTTATCATCGGTTTTAGATAGATTATCATTGATGTTATACTGAATATCACCGAATTTGGATACAGATACGTAGTATTAAAAGGGTACATGTATTTAAGCATGAGGGAGTCCCTAGTTCGTAGCGTCTAAAACGCTTACTACATCTAGCCCCTACCACAAAGTTGTTGCTGGTGAGATAACAACTTCTGGTTATCCGTCCGCACCTGCACTAAAGGTCTCTAAACAATAGCTGCTTGCACACTCTGGTCATCTCCGTTGGCAGTCGACTCATCGTCATCGCAATACTCACTGGGATCAAACGAGAAGTCCGGAAGCGCATCTTCGTCACTGTCAGCTACGTCGGCGACCTCACGCTCTACCACAGAATCAACATCGCTGCTGCCTTGCATCTCGTCTTCACTATCAGAATCAGAGGCTAAGTCTTCGTCCGTAAAAACAACTGGATTGGGAAGATCAATCGTCTCGACGCTTGCCCCGTCGGCACCGCTTGTGTTGGCTCGTCGTCGCCCTCTCTTTTTGTTTGCATTGGTTTTGTTGCCTCTGCTTCGTCGCCCTTGCGCCACGTTGGTCAACTTGGTAACGTAATCTTGAGATATTGTCCGGATCACGTTGACAAATGTGGCAATATTGGGATGAGGCGTCGGGAACGACCTATTTAGCTCCCTATTAAATCGTTCGAAGAGGATTGTTTGTTCTAGCGACGAGACCGTTGTCTAAACCATGAACATTCCACGATTCAATGTTGTACCGCTCCAGCCAAGTAGCGCGAAAGTATCCCCAGAACTGCTTCCACTTGATACGGGTGCAAACGATCCCGGTTGCAGCACACTTGGCTCGAATAGTGCGTTTAACCCACCGGATGCCATGTCGAGGAACCAAATTCGGATCAATCACTGTGAGCACGTCAAGCACGCCTTTTTCCATAGCAATGCGAGCCTCCGCATCAGGAATACTGTACGTTGTTTTCATTTGCCGTCGCACTGCCTGTTTAAAGTGAAACAGGCAGCCGATCACTTCAGCGTT
>NW_008649048.1:352646-362384 GCF_000247585.1 Phytophthora nicotianae INRA-310
AATGTGAGTTCACGAACCGAATTTGCGATCAATATTCATTAAACTTAACGTATACTGTACGTCTGTGGCTAAGCTGTACTTTTGTCGATCACACGGATGTAAAGTAAAGCAGCAATTCAACGATTTCGGGTGCCGGTTTTCTTCCGTGCCATACGCATTATCAGTCACTTCAAACCGTATTCAAATCTGTAGAAGTGGACCCCGACATAGCGTAAATAGATACAGATAGCCGGAGTTTAGAATTCTTTCATCACTGCCATTGCATATAGAAGCACAAAGCAATTTCACAACACTGGCGTGGTCGCTCCTGGCCACTGCTTCACGCACCTTAACTACGTTTGATAGATCATTTTTGTCAAGCAGCATTTTTAACCACCTCTGTATGTTCATTCATAGCGGCGGCTACGAGAGATCCACGGACGGTGTTCACATCCACTCGACGCATCAACTGCTGTACCAGCTCGGTTAGTCCTTTCGCTGCGGCGTCAGTGAAGAGATATTCATACGCTTTCAGTTCGCATTTCTCGACAATCGAGCTCGACAATCGAGCTCAACACATCCGTATTCGCAATGGACGAGAGTTGCAGTACCGCTTCTTCCTTTGTTCGGTTATTGCTGTAGTTGATCAATGTCTCCATCACTTCCATGCGTCCATCCTTTGCTGCTCGTACCATCGCACCAACCTTGAACGTATCCACTCTGTAAGACTCTCCACTTTTGGCTGCAAGCACCTTTACCATGGCCAAATCGTTTCTACTTGCTGCAGTATTTAGCGCTCGAGCTGCGTCGTGGAAACTTGATCTCTTGACCAGCAGCTTTGCCGTCTTGGCATCACCACAAAGGGCTACATTTTCTAATGCTATGCCAATAGTTGACAAAATACTTGAGTCGCTGGAGTGAAGCAGGAATCCCACGACTTCGTACTGCCGGTTTTCAACTGCTAGAATCAGCGCAGGTCCAATTGATACAAAGGAAAATCGTTCCACTAGCGCCTTCACTATTGCAGTCCAACCTCTTTTAGCTGCAGAACGTATAGCACTGTTGATAAGAATTTGGGTCATTAGGCGCGCCTTGTTTTCGATCGGAGATCTAAGACCCAACCCGTCTCCATTCCATCGCTTTCAGGGAATTTGTCGATAATCCGTTTGGCCACTTCGTATTGAGCGCTCTCGACTACCATTAGCAGCACTTTCGCCACTACTGTTTTTTTTTTTTTTTTAAATGGGTCCCTAATTAAAAACAGTTCCATCGCACTTGTTTGACCCCATTTTGCTGCAGAGCGAAGGGCATTGCAAGCACCAAATTCATTACACCTTGATAGCAGTAACTTGATGACGTCAGTATGTCCATAGCGTGTTGCCTTTTTAGGGCAGTATTCCTAACGGCAAGGTTCCAACTGTAGCCATAAGCAATGAATAACGCCAGCACCTCAACATTTCCATTTGTCGCTGATAACGAAAGCATCAGTTGTTTTGCCAGGTAAGAGCGCCTTGATAGAGCCAACTTGCCCATTTGCAGCCGCTGACTCGATAGCGAGGTCAACACGACGCCGATGCACTTGAGGGCGTAAAAGTCTCACGATTTCTATATGCCCGTTCTCGGCTGCAGCAGTCAAACAATTTGCTGGAGATGAATGCTGTGAATAGTGCTGGGTGAGCCAGGTAAAAGCCTGCAAGTGACCGTTAGCTGCCGCTCTGGTGAACGCAAGAGCTGAGAAACCCTCGTTTCGGCTCGAATGGAGCCATTCCATAATGGCTACCTGTCCTTTAGCTGCAGCTCTATCCATGGCTCCAAACTCGAGAATCGCCGAAGCGATGAACGACATGCCGAAGGTCATTGTACACTGCTGAATCAATGGTGACGGGGAGAAGGTACTCATTGACCAGCTCGGAGATGTGCGAGATCGCTTGGAGATCAGGTGGCAACGTGAGCGAGACACACTGCAATGGATACACTGCGGTAACAAAATTATAGGTTATAACCTACATCCCATAAACGAGGCATTTAGTACAATCTATAAATTGGTTGTAGCTATTTATTCTTGCCATTTTTGTTCAAGCATGATTGACGCCTCGGTTGTGGCGCCGCTTCCCTTCGTGCTGGGCTTCTGCTCGCTGTCGGAGCTGCAGCGGCTGTCCCAGGTCTCACGCGACGTGTCCAGTATCTGCGAGCTTGAGTGGCGTCTGCGCACCATCGAGCGCTTCGGAGAACTGCGCTTTGCCACGAGCCATTGGCGGCGCTGCTTCCTGTTGCGCTCTCAGTTCCGTCGCAAGGCCGTGGATCAAGTCACAGCCCGGGTTTATCTTATGAATAACCGGGGGGAGACCCGCTTCTTTCCTATCGAGAGAGGTACTCCCCTCATGTGCTCCAGGGAGAGAGCTGTGGTTTATAACCGTTGCAAGCGGATGTTCGACCTCTCATTAAGAATAAACAGATCCATCCAGGAGATCTCGACTTTGATCGGTATGGTGTCCGTGGACGAAGCGAGAGGCCTTTTAAACGAACATATCAGCCTCATGGCGTCCGTAGCAGCCCTCAGAGGCTCGCTAAACTTCGAGAGCGAGCTATTCCAGATCTTCCCAGCCCCAGTATTACTGGACACCAACTCCTTATTAAGGGTAACCCACAAATTTCAAGATGAAGAAGACGAGGAATTTCTACAATCATCACTGATGATGATGCAGGTCTGGGCTTCAATTGACGGGGTTATCTATCGTCCGTTAGCGCCACCCTCTACGATTCAAGAAACTCCAGATCGAGTTCAACAGGTTGGAGAAAATGTAGAGGAGACGGCCACATACGCGTCGTTAAAACTGCACGAATTGTCTGGGATGACGATTAGTATTGACGACAATACGCTGAGATACAGACTGCAAAGGGATGAACTGTGTGTCAACGCCTTGGTCAGCAACACGTACTTGCTGTATTTATTCAACCCACTCCAGTATCGACCGCTGGATTGGACATTTGACGCGATGTTACAAGTTGGAGATGCGAGATATATACTACCTGTCCAGAGAGAAGGAGTGTTCCTGAATACCACGTCGTACGCGCTGAGAGTGTTTCTATCGTATGGGAAACTACCGGAAAATCCTCCGTCGAACCAAGAACAGAGTGTAGTTACAGAGTCAGCTACATCAACTGGAGCTCGTGGAGCTGAAGACAGTGACCCATTGGAAATTCCGTACGATGGACAGCGCGAGATTTTTGCGTTCCACTTGACAGCTACTAACCGGATTTCGAAGAAAACGTACGTCATTGCGTCGAAAGCGACTTGTTTGTCGCTGTTGCCATCGAATGGTACGGCTGTTGAGCGACGTCTACGGCAAATGAGTATCGAATCGACGTCGACCTTGTCGGATGAAGAAGCGGATGAAAATGACACCAACACGACGTCGGTACCGCCACTGGAACGGCATGTGCACCTCCCGTTTGACGCTATGATCTGCTATTGCTTCGCTCCAAGCTGCCGTCTGCAATATGTGGAATTTGCAATTGGTTTTGAGCCATTAATGCACCTCCTTGGCGTTACTCACTTCCTCCCCGATACTGTGGCTGCCTGCTGATATTTTCTTATTGATATTTATGAAAAAAATAAAAATGTGAAGCATTTTTTAACGGTGTTTTTAGCTGTGTTTCTTCGTGTGAACTGTACGTTGGCGTCTGTGTCTGTAGACAAGAAGAGCAATTACAGTAATCACCACAACTGCTGCAGTACCAGTATATTTCTTGGCCTTCTTGAACACACGCATCATAATGCGAACAGGGATCGGTGGCGGATAATACGGAGTAACCGGCGGGGTACGTTCCGGATGACACGTATCGAACTCGACCAGTTTACCTTAGTAGATATTCATACCCCTGTAGTAAAGACAAACGCGTCCATCCTTGCCTCCTTCGTCCGTGACATCCATTACAGCGTACTGACCCGAGCCAGGGAAAGCACCATGACTATATGGACCTCCCTTAATCGATCCCGGACGTCCCAACGCTGCAGAGTGGAGTACCGTGAGATTTCCTGGACTGTGGCTACCGTCATCCACTGCCAACATGTGTGCGTCCCCACTCACGATCACAATGGGTACCCATTTATTGAGACCATGGGCTTTAATAAAATTCACGAGCTCTTGTTGTTCGTGTACGAAATGTCCCCATTTCCGCTCGTCGTCCAGCCACGGCATGGTATTGACCCAAATTATGAGTCGAATAGTTGGGTCACTCGTCGCACGGACGAGTTCACTCTTAAACCACGCTTTTTGCTTCTTACCCAGCACGGTCTTAGTAGGTGCAGCAGGTGCGGTATTTGGAGTTCTAGCAGAGCGTAAATCGGTAAGGAGATAGCGAACTCGACCGATAGTGAAGGCTTGGTGCACCGTATTTGAGCGTGAGCGTCCTCCAATTAGAGGATAATGAGGCACAAATTCATGATACGCTTGAACCGACGCGTTTCGTCCAGGTGCAGTTGAATCGCTGTTATCCGGACCAAAGTCGTGGTCATCCCACATGTATACGAACGGCATGTCCATTGCTAGCATTGCTCGGCCCACTGGAGATGCAAATATCGAGTCGTATCCATCTCGAAATGCCGCCACATTGTTCACGACTAAATTGTGGTAGTGTAGATCTCCCGTATGCATGAAAAAGAGCGCCTTCTCTTTCTTAATCTCCTCAAAAACCTACAATAAAAAGAAATATATCTCAATTAGAATAGTAGTTAGATGGGATTTCCCAATACTATAGCTTACCGTTGGATCTGACGCCTCATCGGCACATGAGGCGAAAGCTACGCGATAGTTGAATGGGGTTCCTTCCTCTCGAGGCGTCGTGAAGCTTCCAGACCTCGCAGTTTCTCCGGTTTTGAGTAAAGTCAATTCATACCGATACTTCCTATCACTATGTGGGAGGTCCGAGAGGGTACACTCCTTGACGTTGGGGGTCTCGTAAGACGCGGGACTTCTCACCTCTCCCTCCCCAGCCTCACCACCGTCTACGTCTGAGCATGTTGCAATCGAGGAATGAGGTTTCTCACCTTTCAGCAGTTCTGGAAACGCGTATAGCACAAAGTCGGAATTGGCACAAGTGGAACCCTCGCGTAACCCAATCTTGAACGTAATGGAACGAGACGTCAATGCACCGCTCCACAGCCACAACACATCGGCCGGTTGACAGGGATCTCCTGCAGCTTGTGATGATAGAGAGAGGAGCGCCAAGACGGTTGTGGACAGCAAGACGAGCGTCGTGAGGAACCCCCTGGGCCGCACCATCTTTGACTTGAGTATCAGGAAATTATTGAACACGTAACTAGGGTACATTTTCTTTTATGTTGCTGTAATGTTGCACAATCTGTAGCCATGTCAAAAAAGTAGCCATCTCACAATATTTTCTTCATGGCTACATCTGGACTCGAAAACACGTTGTTATTTGCAATACTCGTTCAAGAACGTAAAATGCGACGCCACTTCATTCACCGGTAGACGCAGTTGTGTGGCCAGAGCCTCAACCTTGCTGCGGTTCGTTGTATCTTGTGTCTCACTCGTAGCCGAAAGTATCCGCAGAGCATCAGTATGATTGTGGCACCAGATCTGAGCCTTCTCCGCAATACTCCGCAGCTCTTGACGACTACGTTCGAGTTGTTTTGCTGTCGGTGGCTGCTGTTCCTGACTCAATCGCACATTCGCTTGTTCCCTTGGCGAGTAATTTTTCTTAATGAACGGATGTTCAAGAAGACGAGCTGCAGGAGGGCGATACATCGGATTTTTCTGTAGACATTGGTCCAGAAAATCACAGAGTTCTGGAGAGAAATGGTCACCATAGTCTTGAAGTCGTGGAGATGGCTGCTCTTGTACAGCATGAACCACGCCCCAGTAGCCATCTTTAGTCGGAACGGGTAGCTTTCCGATGGCACAGGTCATCACAGCTAACCCGAAAGACCAAATATCTGACGGGTACGAGTACATGCCTCCGCTTATCCGCTCAGGCGCCATGTACCTGACAATAAGAAAAAAATGTACCCATGTTAGTACAATAAAACAACGAAGCCATCTACGGAAGTACTGACAATAATGTGCCAGTGAACGTAGTTGCCTTGGCTAAAGTGCTCTCAAGATCACGGGAGATGCCGAAGTCCGATATCTACATACAATAGGAGGCGTTATAAGCGAATCTTAGATCCACAAAAAATCTCTGACTCACCTTGACTTGTCCTTGATGGTTAATGAGCATGTTGCTGAGCTTGATATCGCGATGCAGCTGGTGATGTTCATGTAGAAATGCCAGTCCTTTTAAGCCACATGCTGCAACATTTGCGATCTCTTTCTCTGTCAAACACCCACTTCCTTCACTGGCAGATTGGACGTAGTCTTCCAGCGAGCCTCCATCCATGTACTCGAGCACAATTGATACAGAGCCTATCTCGGGGTTTGTATACGCATCATAGAAAACTACAAGTTCTTCACATGCTGCTTGTGTGGCTGATGATGTTGCCGCGAACGTGGATGGAAATGTGGCAGTAGCAAGCGGGACGAAATTCACGTACAGAGACTTGAGCTCACGCACCATTTGGTGACGCTTCTTCTGGTCGTACACGCGGATGACCTTGACAGCCACCAGTCTAAATGTTGGCATGTATAGCGCCTTGTATACTTTGCCACCAGCTCCATGTCCTAACTCTTCCAGTATAAGCAGGTAGTCTTTTGTGCTGATCGACTCAGTAGTTGACGCAGGTTTAGCTCCGCTTGAATGCTGCTTTGGGTTTGAGAAGGGCGCATTAGCGATACCCCGTGTCTGCAATACACACGCCAAATAGTTAGTTTAACGTAACATATAAACTCAGTTTTATATCGCTTACGTCGATCTCGAAGCCTTGCGTCTGCAGCCTCCCTGTGGCTGAGAAGTCAAACGATGCTGCCACTGTCTTCTCCTCCTTTTTGACCTGTGCCATATCCAGTCCCAGTGATCCAGAGTTCTGCCTTCCAGAAGTCCTCTTTGGAGCTGTGAAAACCGAGCGGTCATCTTCACTCACTTCGATCTTCAACTGTCCCAATCCCCGTCGAGAAGGTGGTTTTGCTGCCGCTGGCTCAACATCAACACGCAAGCCCAGTCCAATACGACGCACAGAGCTGCTGGTGCGTTGAATGGGTGGTGAAGGGGTCGGTAGTAGCGTCATCTTCCCCTCAGAAGCCGGGCTTTTCGCCAAACTCTGGATCTTCTGCACCTCCCTCTGCAGCTTCTTCTTGTGGCCACGACTAACCCCCGTTGCAGCATCCAGAAACTTTTCCAGGCCTCCAGGAGATAGTAAAGTTGCTCCAGTTATTGCTTGATCCCGTGCCTCCTCCACGAACAGCTTTAGATCGTGGGCTTCGAGCCATTCGCACACGTCGTCGTTTTTCCAGTTTGCAGTAGCATTTTCAGCTTTCTCTTGGATTTCTTCAAGTTCTGGTGCTTCGACACGTTTCCTTGTAGTCCGCACGCGCTGGTGCAATTGCAGTTTCCCTTTACGGTGCCTGTGGACGTCACACTGAGAACAATACACCAGACCGCAGTCGTCGCAGCTCAGTTGAGCTGCTCGCTGCTCGCATTCATCACACTCCGAGGGCTGAGAAGTAGCCTTCGGGTCCATAGACTGGTTGTCGTGCAGATCCAGTGCCAAAAGCTTGTCCATTCCCGCCACGGAGCCGTACAAATACGCGTCTGACGAGGACACAGGCACCTTCATGTGGTACAATAAGAAGAAAGTGATGTAGTCACTTCAACTTGATGTAAGATACACAGAATATCCATTTTCCGTGCTGACAATTCTTTCCGTGTACAACTTTCGTAGAAAATGTCTTTGCCGTTGGATGGCATTCAGACGAAAAAAAACCATTAAAATTTTAATGGGTTATTTTCGTCTGAATGCCATCCAAGCATATATTATTACAACCCAAAATTGGACTATTTTGAGTTGGCTCCGAATAACCCAAATAAACCATGCCGTTGGATGGCATTCAGACGAAAAAAAAACCATTAAAATTTTAATGGGTTGTTTTTTCGTCATGCCATCCCGGCCAATCGAAATGCTCCTTTCCAAGGAGCACCGAAATTTGTGGAAGGTACGGCTTCCGTCACGATATTTTTTTCTTTCCATACGGTTTTCGCTAACTCCCAGCTTGAATTTGAATTTTTATGTACACTACATAACGTTCTGTGACATAATCAACCTCGCCTATCATTGTGACCGTACGGATACACCCAAGAAATGCTGCTCGGCCTGCTGGCGACGATGATTTCTGCCGGGCCCCATGCGGCCTACGAGGATGAAATCTACTTCGCAACTGCTGCTCCGTCGTCTTCGCTGTCTCCTCGCGGATTCTGGACACTACTGGGCGTCGTGATTGTCGTTCTATTGGTATTTTCCTTCCTTCTGGCAAATGTCGTCGCCTGGTGCATGCAACTGCGTCGCGAGCGCCGCATTCAGCGTAAAACGGAGGAATTAGCAGCTAAGTCCAAGGAAGCCGGGGCTCCATCCGTGCCTGTGACCATTCTAACAGGCTTTTTAGGCGCCGGGAAGACCACGCTCCTCAATCGGATTCTCCTAACCGAGGACAAGCTGCCTTACAAGATTATGGTGCTGGAGAACGAACTAGGTGCCGTCAGCATCGACCACACACTGTTAGAGGCTGGGGGTAAGGAGAAGGACGGGATTTACGTGTTGCAGAATGGCTGCATGTGCTGTACTGCTCGAGGTGGCAAAGGGAAGGGCGGAGACGAGCTGGAACGTATCCTGGACTATCTACTGCAGTTGGTGCAAGAGCAGAGCTTCGACTACCTTATAGTGGAGACCACAGGTCTGGCAGACCCGGGGCCTATTATTGAGACCTTCTTGAGACTCAGAGCGTCGAGATTTAGACTCGACGCTATTGTCACGATGGTGGATGCCAAGGCAACGCAGAGATACTGGAAGCAGAATGAAAGGTATGAATTCCCTATTGAACTCCAACGACAGGCATTGTATGCGGACATTATCGTGATGAACAAGGTGGATGTGGCTACCAAGGACGAATGTAAGAGACTGGAGAAGGCACTAACGGAGATTAACGAGGAAGCCACGGTTTGTAGCTGCGTGAAGGCTGATATCGACTTGGGCAAGATCTTGAATGTCAAGACGTTCGATGCAGTGCGCTTCAATGCGCAGAGCGATGCAGCTAATGGAGTCAAGCGAAGTGTGAAGGCACGTGGGCAACATACAGGAGGCATTAGCACGGTGCACTTCGAAGTCGAACGCGACGTGGACGTTGCTGCGTTTGGCGAGTGGCTTTCTGAAGTGGTCACTCGATATGTGAAGGGAGCAGACGTGTTACGTGTGAAAGGTGTACTTTCAGTTGCTGGAGACGCTGAAGACCGCAGATGCATCGTACAAGGTGTACTGGACACGTATACTATCGCTCCTGGGTTACCCTGGGAAGCTGGAGAGCAGCGAGTCTCGCGTTTAGTGCTCATCGGTCAGGGGCTCGACCGTGATGAGCTAGAGCGCGGCTTCCAGAATTGCCTTGTCGATAACAGCGCTGGCAGTGAGACCAAGAAGGAGCGGTGAATCGGTTAGGAAGAGTTTTTTTGTTGGAGGTGGTTATCGCAACGGAGGCAATGACTACAACTTGAAGATGAACCTGGTATTGATCTCCACCTCCAGCAATCGAATTTATCAGTCAATTTAGCTTATCCCGCACTGTCAAATTCGCAGCTAGAAAAGAAAAACTACAG